>NC_139959.1:18760729-18828229 GCF_963454915.1 Gymnoscopelus microlampas | reverse complement strand
CCTCCCAGAACTATCTGCTTGAAATCATATCAGTTCGTATTTATCAATCTTTAAAATCAGCGGCCGCACTGTTTCAAATGGACCCTGTGGAGTTGAAAAGATAAATAGCAAATGGAGATTTCAACGTTCTGAAATGTGGAGTAATTATCATGGAAGAGCTTCCGGCAGGGCTGACGTGGTGGGCCTGGGACTCCCAGGGCCCGTCACTTTCTTTTATGTCAGGATGTGTGATCATGCTCTGCTCATGCTCTGCCCCTGGACCCGGCTTTGACTGGTTCTGCCACTGGTAATTATAGATAACAAAAACAACACTGTCAAAGGCTTCACAGCTTGGAAAAGCTGTACATAGAAATAAAAAAAGTACAGTGATATAATGAATGGAGACAGAAATAGCGGTGGAGAAAATAGACACAATGGAGAGCCATAAAGGATGGAAAGAGAAAGAGAAAAAAAATGAAAGGAGACTTTTTTTTTTAAATGGACAGTGATGGAAACAATGTAGAGTCAGAAAGAATGAAAGAGAGTGTACAGGGAGTGTACTGGATGCGTACTGGATGTGTACTGGGAGTGTACTTGGAGTGTACTGGATGTGTACTGGGAGTGTACTTGGAGTGTACTGGATGTGTACTGGGAGTGTACTTGGAGTGTACTGGGAGTGTACTTGGAGTGTACTTGGAGTGTACAGGGTATGTACAGGGTATGTACAGGGTATGTACATGGAGTGTACTTGGAGTGTACAGGGTATACAGGGTATGTACAGGGTATGTACAGGGAGTGTACTGGGAGTGTACTTGGAGTGTGCTATGCGTGTACAGGAAATGTACAGGGAGTGTACTGGGAGTATACATACAGTACAGAGAGTGTACAGCAGATGTGTAAAGGCAATAAGTAAAACTGTAAAGGCAGTCAAGATCAGATCACAGGTTAAACAGCGTATCAATTATTCATCCAGAAATCCTCTCTCCCTGGAGGGAAATGGACTGAAGACTGAAATGTTAGTAATGGGGTAAACAGAAAGTAGAACACATGGTGGGATGACACACGCACGCACGCACGCACGCACGCACGCACGCACGCACGCACGCACGCACGCACGCACACATACACACACGCACGCACACACTGCATAATGCATTAGAACATGAGTTAATAGTTTAAAGCACAGACTTTCAACTGGGGATGAGATTTGATTCAATTTATTGCAGGACTCTTTGTTCAAAATGCTTCCGAGGGCGATTTTTTTATTTCCAGGCTTCACCCTTTATCACACTTTTATGGAAATGAATATGAGGCTGTTGCAGACAATTAGAGCAAGTGTGTGTGCGTGTGCACGCGTGTGTGTGCGTGTGTGTGCTGCCAAAAGTATGGGTAATGAGTGGAAATATTATTGTATGGGCAATATTTCAAAAACTCACTCAGCCACACAACAAGACCTTAACACACGCAAGGAGAGATAATGGGATGCATTTGTAATCCCATCAGTTTTACCACAGCAGTGGGGATATGAACACACATTTCTATACAAACCCCATCTCTCTTTCTCTCTTCGCGTGTGCAAGCATGCACTCTCACACTCACACGCACACACACATGCGTGCGCGCATGCACAGTGCACACACAATTAAGTCGTCGTTTTAATTAGAACATCCATCAGGTAGTTAAGAGGGCTTGGAAACACAAACTACTGACATTGAAGGTATAGGCAGAGAGAGATATCTCTTAAACTTGTGTAAATTAACTAAACACGGCACACATCTCTCTTAAACGTAGAATGGCCTAGTATGCCCATAACCAAAGAATGCTACGGACGACACTTGATCAGAAATGTTGACCTTGTGTCCATGACCCTCCTGCCGGTCACGGACAAGGTCAGAGAGAGAATGCTGAGGCTGGCAGGGCACTGTGTCAGGCACCCGGAACTGTGGTGTTACGGGTCACTGGTAATGGTCAAGTCAAGTCAAGTCAATTTTATTTATAAAGCCCGTTTAAAAACAACCAGGTCGACCAAAGTGATGTACAACATGATAAAAAACAACATAAAACAGCATTGCAAAACATTTCAAAAACAGCAAGAGTTAAAACAATGACAGACCACAATATAAGAGCATGGGGGAGGGGGGTGGGGGGCTGCCGGATTGAGAACATCAATCCAGCCTGCACCCCACAGTGGATGGAAGGCTGTTCCACAGTTTTGGTCCAACCACGGAGAAGGCTCGGTCGCCTTTTTGCCTCAACCGGGGCGCTCGGAACCTTGAGAAGTAATCCAGTACCTGTGCTGTAGACCTGTTCGCAATTTGGTGTTGGGGGAATTTCTCACTTGAATTGAGTCAGTGGGTCCCTAGACATGAATAATCACAGAGGTGCTTGTCCGCCATAGTGCCACGAATGGCGCAATGGCCAAATCAAATATGGCCGCCATCAGCTATGATGAAAATCCAACTTTTTTGTTTTTGATTGTATAAACACATGTAATACCTCCATTCTGACTAATTGGGGTGTGTGGAATTCATTTCTGATATTGTCATGACCGTTTTGGGTGATTTTGACCTAGAAAGGTCATGGTCAAGGTCATTTTGCTATTCCGAAGACCTTGGCCATAACTTGGCCATTGTTTGGAGTAAAAACAGGTGCAATAAGTCTAATCTAACTAATTCTGACATTTAGAATTCATTTCTGATATTGTTTTGACCATTAAGGATCACCTTGTCATTGAAATATCAATATTAATGTCATTATTCAATATCCCGATTACGATTTATTTCTTTACTGTCACTTTTTGTTCATAATCATTGGTTTTATTTATAACAAAAGACATGCACATGAGAAATATAACTATAAATATAAACACCCCCTTTAGTGTTTAGTGTTGAAATTAGCAAATAAGACTATGTAGGAATAAAAGTGATATACAAATAAAATCATAACACAAAATAATTTCTCTCAAAGTGCACCATATGTGTGCTGATTGATTTTGATCATGTTAGTATCATGGTCAGTATCATGTCAGTTTCATGGTCAGTATCATGAAACTGCACGGCATGTGGCATGGCAATGCAAGGCATGGGGCATGGCAATGCATGGCATGTGGCATGGCATGTGGTGTGCCATGGCATTGCATGGCATGTGGTATGGTGTGGCATTGCATGGCATGTGGTATGGTGTGGCATGGCATGTGGCATGGCATGTGAAATAACATGGCAAGTGGCATGGCATGCCCTGGCATGTGTCATGTTAGTATCATGTCAGTATCATGTTTGTATAATGTGAGTATCGATTCATGGTCAGTATCATGTTAGTATCAGTATTAGTGGTCAGTACTCAGTATCATGTTAGTATCATGTTAGTGTCATGTTAGTATTTGGCATGGCATGTGCCAGGGCATGTGGCCATGTAGTCATGGTATGGCATGGCACGGCATGTGGCATGGCAATGCAAGGCATGTGGCATGGCAATGCATGGCATGTGGTATGGCATGGCACGGCATGTGGCATGGCAATAATGCAAGGCATGTGGCATGGCAATGCATGGCATGTGGCATGGCATTGATTGATTGATTGAATATTTTATTAGGCAAAAAAATGTAAAACAACACATTTACATTTAAAATACTTTGTCTAACAGGTCCGTTCATAAAAGTCCTTGCGGACTTGTTTCCAATGAGGGCCTTGGTATTCAATTCATAGACATATATAGTGGCATCACAGTTCGAATATCATTACACAAAGAAAATAAAAAAAACAGTAAGAATATATATATATCTATATATCTATATATATATCTATACACATATATATATATATATACATACATATATCTAACTATATAAATGGCGAGCGACTTCCGCACCCTCGGTGCGACACCCCACAGCTCTGTTATCGAATAAACAACGCACCGCCAGACCACATGTCGCCAACTGACTCGCCACGGCGGCCGCGCTGAATTTACGCGTCGCGTAGGGGACATCTCATTGCTCACTACACCTTTTCCACAGCGCAACATAATTAATTCTATTCACCAAATGTCGGACAAAACGGAAGGGGAGGCAGCTTCGTACCGTTTACCGTGCACACCACCGACACCGCACGGCGACGGGTTTCGCCGAAACAACACGAGCGGCCGCCATTGCACTCTGCCCATGTCCTCCACAACACCACACACAGCTCCTTTGCTTCAACCCCCCCCCCCCCCTTCTTACGTACCTCCTTTGTTCCACCCAGGCCGTTACTTTCACTTCACTCATGTCTCGATCACAATATGTCCGTCCTTCACGTGCCATGTTCATCCCAAACACAAAAACAAACAGCCACGGCCAGTCGGCCACAGCACAGCACGCTGCCCAGGGTAATCTGGTAAACAAACCTGGCTAGGTTCATGACACCACAGGACTCGACAGTGATGTCATCATTATGCAACCCGGAAGTACAAATACCAAGGATAGGTCAGTGATGTCAGTCGGGTTGCCAAGTTTGCTGCCAGGTTTTAAAAAACAAGCGACAGAAACAAGCAAACCGTGCATGAAAAAAAAAAAAACTGCCGCAGGGGTCCGCCATGTTCCAGGGGGGTCCCCGGGGGTCCCAACACTCACAGGGGTCGGCGGACCACCAGGGGGTCCGCGGACCACCAAAGTAACAATCACTATTAACATTTTTTCCAATTTTTTTTTTTTATTATTATTTTTTTTTTCCTTTTGGACACTTTTACTCCGGCGATTTGGGTACCCCAATATACACGCACCCACGCTGGGCCCCGTGCGCGGCTGGGGTTGAGGGGGGCGTAGCCCCCCAAAACTCTAGTACATACATATAATACTATGTACAACAAAAGAAAATAAAAAAAAAACGGGGGGGGGAGATATGTACAAGAACAGGGGGGGGTCGGCTATCTAATGGGAAAATGGTACTACCTCCTCTTTTGGCCTCCTGAAAGGTGATTTTTTAAGGCTCTTTTAAATGAGCCCAGCGAACTGCATTTTTTGAGGGATGGGGTTAGCCCATTCCAATCCTGGGTGGCAGTGCTGTAGAAGGAGAATTTGCCCATGTTTGTTTTATGGGTGGGTGGTACCAAATTGTTGTTAACGCTCCCTCTGGTATTGTGACTGTGGGCGTCACTAACCTTTTGGAGGTATTTACTCAGATATGCGGGAATAGGGGGCATATCGGGCAAATTTTCGTTTACAATTTTGAAGGCCAGTCCCATTTTTAGTTGTTTGACCCTGTCTTCCACCCTGAGCCAGCCTAGGCTGGCAAAATGGGTGGGAGAAAGGTGGGTCATGGGCCCCAATCCGAGGAGTAGCCGAATCAGTTTGTTTTGGGAGGTTTGAAGCTTAGTCTTCAGTGACACTGAGGTGTTGGAGTACCAGGAGGTGCTAGCATAGTCAAAATGTGGTTGGATCAGGGCCCCTGAGAGGGTCCTGAGGGCCTGTGGGTTGACAAAAGAGGAAACTCTGCCCATAAATTTGGTTCTCTGGTTTACTATTTTGACCACCTTTGTCCCCATGCTTTCACCCGACAGGTATTTGTCGAGAATACAACCCAAATAGGTAATCTCTTCTTTGCTAGCGATAATTGTGTCATCGACTTTGACCTTGAAATCATTTACCTCCATCTGTCTGAGGGAATGTTTGGTCCCAAAAAGAATGGATTCAGTTTTCCCAAGGTGTAGTGACAGTTTGTTGGTGTAGTGACAGTTTGTTCTGCCTGGCATGTGGTGTGCCATGGCATTGCATGGCATGTGGTATGGTGTGGCATTGCACAGCATGTGGCATGGCATGCCTCATGCCATTTCATGCCATGCCCTGCCACATGCCATGCCATATCACATGCCCTGCCACACGCCATGCAATGCCCCTTGCTATGCCATGCTACTGACATGATACTATTCAGTCATGGCTATTGCCTCAGTAACATGCAGCTTCTAACACCTCTCAGAATAATAACATCTCAGCTTTATATAGCACTTTTACTACTCAAAGTCACTTCATGACTTTGAATATGTAGAGAAACTAATTTACAAAAGATGTGTACTAATAATTCTAAATGGTTACTTGGAACAGTTAACTGTGGTGGACATTTACAAGTTGATTTTGGGCAGGTACGATAGCTTTACTCCTTATACTATTTTTTGTTGCCATGTGTCTGATCATAGACATAATGCTTTACATGTGAATGCTCCCCCCTTATATTGGTTCTATGTTGGATCAGATCCCTAGTCCCTACCAGACCCTCTCAAGTGACTTCCTGACGCTCACGGTTATTATGCCTTATGCTCAGACTGTCAGTGCTTCATCTGCTTGGAATGAGCTCCAGAAGTCCTTAAAAATCAGTTCACCTCCTTTTTTGGAAAGCCACATGACATGCAATGCCATGCCCCTTGCCATGCCATGATACTGACATGGCAAGGCCATGATACTGACACGATACTGACCATGACACTACTGACATGATACTGACCATGATACTGACCATGAAACTAACTAACTAACACAATCACTCAGAATCACTCAGCACACATATGGTGCACTTTGAGGTTGTTATGGTTGTTATGGTTTTATATAGTAACTTTATTAGAAGGATAACCCCTTGAGATGTGTCATCTCATTTTAGAGAGGGTCCTTATGACAAAAATAAAGAGAATACAATGGACAAAACAATACAACAGATACATCCATGCATACTGTACATAAACATGACAAAACAAACTTGACAAAACAAAACAAAACAAAAACATAAGACATAAGCTCTCTTGAAACTGGCCGCTCTCACCCCGCCTGAATACCCACAAAATAACAGACTTCATGCATTAATGATGTAAACATGTAAAGCTAAAAGAGCAAAAACAGGAGTAGCAGCTACAGACATTGCATACATGCGGTAACATGCAATGACCTGCCCATGCAGATACACATAATACAAACATGCACATGCAGTATATAACTCATAATTCACAGGACAGATTGTAAGAGACAGAAAACAATCAGAAGCCAATTAGAAGCAAGAGCAGGTTATTTACAGATGAGTGAAAATGGATGCTTTAAAAATATTAAAGGAGTTAATAGATCTAAGGGAAATGGGGAGATCGTTCCAATCGGATGAGGCTTTATATTTAAAAGCACGTTGAACAAATTCTTTACTGATTTTACTGATTTTACTTTTACTCACTTTTATTCCTACATAGTCTTATTTGCTAATTCCAAGACCCAATTAAGAATTAAAGGGGGATGTTTATAATTGTTATATTTCTCATGTACATGTCTTTTGTTATAAATAAAACCAATGATTATTAAAAATACAACAGAAAATCGTAATTGGGTGATTAAATTATGACATTGATATTGATATTTCAATGACAAGATGATCCTTAATGGTCAAAATAATATCAGAAATGAATTCTAAATGTCAGAATTAGTTGGATTAGACTTATTGCACCTGTTTTTACTCCGAACAATGGCCAGGTTATGGCTAAGGTCTTTGGAATAGCTAAATTACCTTGACCATGACCTTTCAAGGTCAAAATCACCCAAAATGGTCATAACAATATCAGAAATGAATTCCACACACCCCAATTAGTCAGAATGGAGGTATTACATGTGTTTATACACTCAAAAACAAAAAAGTTGGATTTTCATCATAGCCGATGGCGGCCATATTTGATTTGGCCATTGCGCCATTCGTGGCACTATGGCGGACAAGCACCTCCGTGATTATTCATGTCTAGGGACCCACTGACTCAATTCAAGTGAGAAATTCCCCCAACACCAAATTGCGAACAGGTGTACAGGCCAGGTACTGGATTAAAGCCTCTGGTCAGAGGATCTCAATGGCCGGGGTGCTGTCCGGGGGGCCAGGTAGTTTAGTGATGTAGGGTGGTGCTAGTCCATTTTGTGCTTTAAAAACAAATAAAAGGATTTTTTAAATCTATTCTAAATCTGACTGGCATGCCAATGGAGGGAGACCAGTACAGGGGTGATGTGGTCCCGCCTACGGGTGCCAGTCAGAAGTCGGCAGCATTTTGTACAAGCTGGAGGCGGGAGAGGGAAGAATTAGCAACCCCTGCGTAGAGAGAGAGTTGCAGTAATCCAGCCGGGACGTGACATGGGCATGAATCACTTTCTCTAGGTCGTGGGCTGATAGGAAGGATTTTATTTTTGCTATTTGCCCGATTTGGAAGAAGCTTCCGTTAACCACAGTGTTTATTTGTTTATCAAATTTTAGGGCAGAGTCAAATAACACGCCAAGGTTTTTTTATATGTATTTTTATGAAGGGGGATAAAGATGCGAGGGAAGCGTATGGGCTTAAATTAGTGCCAATAATATTTTGTACTTGTAAAAATAATTTGTATTTGTAAACACATTTTGCATTTGTAAAAAAAATATTTGTACTCGTAAAAATAATATGTACTCGTAAAAATATTTTTTGCATTCGTAAAAAAAATATTTGTACTCGTAAAAATAATATGTACTCGTAAATAAAATATTTGTCTTCGTAAATAAAATATTTGTATTCGTAAATAAAATATTTGTATTCGTAAATAATATATTTGTCTTCGTAAAACAAAGTTTTGTATTCGTAAGATAAAAATGTGTGTTGTAATTGTAGAATTACATTTACAATGAACATTGTGACCAGAAAAAAACAACAGCTTGCTCGCTCGAAGATCTGTTCTACGGATTGCAAAACTTTATTTTTGGCACTCTGCACTTCCGGGTCTGAGCCAATCACGTGAGGCCTTTTCCACTACCCAATCATAAAGCTCCATAGGTCTCCATGGCAACATGGCAAACGGGGTTGCCATGTTGCAACCCCAAGAGTTTTAACTGCAACATAATTCCATTGCTCAGGAAATAAACAATGGATTACAATAATATAACATTCCCTATAATCAGTAACATTTAGGTGATACCTATGTCTATCAAATATGGTTTTATTGAAAGGCAATCAAAGGCTAGATCGAGTTTAGAAAGCAAACAAGTCATGTCTGGGGGCCTCAGTGCGGCTGCAGAGTTTGATTGAGTGTGAGACTAGGACCCACATGCCATATGTCAAAATGAGCGGCTTCATCGGGAATCGTGCGCGTGTATTTTGCTAAGAGATTGGTTACATAGTTTAATTGATATTAATTTATTAGTGCATTAAATTTCCCCATCCACTTTAATGGGAAAATTTAAAAACTCGATTTCAAGTATTTTTTTCCCAGAAACTGTAAGGGCTAGAGTTACAAGACTTGGAGGGGAGGTTCATAGTTTAATCCGAAATTATCAAAAAAAGAAATACACCAGTCGGCCTCATGGTGGCGCTATAAAAGCCCCCTTTACGTTTTGGTTTATAACTCTTGAACCGTAGGTCGTAAAATAAAAATCATTTTTTCCCTAGATTCCTTGGGTCATGACGCAACTCCCCATATAGGCCACGCCCATTTGCGCCAGGATAGATTTTCCGCCATTTTGAATTTTCTTCAATTACACTTTTAGCTCCTCCTCCCACATATTTTGTCCACATTTCACAAAAATCGGTACACATGATCTCTGGACCCATGCAATAAACATCTCCAAACCGAATTTTGATAGTCCATACGGTTCTTCCATAAATGGCTTCCAAAATTTGCGGGAGGGGCCTGTTTTACAAAAAAGCCCCCACCCCCTCCTCCTCCTCCAGCATTATAGGCTTGACAGCACTGCTACTGACCTATAGGGTGTACCAACGTCGCGTCACCAAAAGTTCGCCACGCCCACCTTTTCGATGCTACAGCCCTTGAGGGGTCAGACTGTACATAGAGACACGCTTAAGACTAGAGAGTGACGGTGGTTTGTGTTTGTAAACATTAACTTCTTTGCCGACTACATAGTGATCATTGCACACTGCACATGTGTGGCTGGTCTATGAGAAAGCTGTCGCAGCTCTCCTCTTCAAGATTGAATACAGTGTGAGGCTAACAATGTAGGCTATTCAAGAGACGTAGTATGGCTTGGATCTCAGCTGTACCACACAAAGATTTAACGTTCAAGAACCTACCCAAATACAGCCGTGTTTGTTCACGTCATTTTCTCAAAGGTACATTTTTACCAAAAACATGAAACTGCTATTTTGTTTCTGCTTACTAAAAGTAACTAGGTAATGCAACTAGGCTATAGGGTGGTCCAGAGTGTTAAGTGACTTTTTTTCCCCTCTCTAACGATTTGACATGCGGGCTGCTCTGCTTATAGACCGAACATTCCACTACCGTGCGAGGTCTCCAACTTTAATAAAAACTAGACGCGTAGCAATTCTGGGAAATTGCAAAGTGTGGTTGCGCCGACGCCGGTCGCGGGTCTCGGCCGCGGGACTCGAGGGATACGCCGGGAGGAATACCGTCGCAGGCCGTGCGACGTGCCATTCGAATCGGGTGCCGATCGGATCCTGCCTATTAACATATTTTTTTAACAATTTTAACATAAAAAAACCTAATAATTTCCCTTATTAACCGCAATATAACCGAACAATTTCTTTCCACCCCCGCACGCGCTTTGCGCGTGCGGGGGTGGGTGCGTGCGCGTGCACCCACGGAAGGGGGCCTTTTGCGTGTCTCGGCCCAGGGGCCCGTTTCTTCCTAATCCGCCTATGGTGATACGTGCTGTTTTGATTTTAAGAAATAGGCCCCTCCCACTAAATAAATAGGCCCCTCCCACAAATGTAACGGGCCAATCATATTGTCACGTCACTCCTATCGCTTTTATTACATTTTGAAAGGATTGTTCCCCCCAAAAATCATGTTTTTTCATCTAACGGTTATGTTTTGTGCATTTGTGAGGCCCCCTAGTCAAAGTGGAAATGCTTTTGGGGATTCGTTGAGTAAACCACCCTCGACATGTGATTTAAATTTGGGATTGACCGGACGTTTCGTTGGTGATTTCTGGCATTTTTGGTAAAACAGGCCCCTCCCACTAACTTTGGAAGCCATTTACGGACGAATAGTAAGGATTATCAAAATGCCGTTTGGATATGTTTATCGCATGGGCCCAGAGATCATGTGTACCGATTTTTGTGAAATTTGGACAAAATATGTGGGAGGAGGAGCTAAAAGTGTGTTTTGAAGAAAATTCAAAATGGCGGAAAATCTATCCTGACGCAAATGGGCGTGGCCTATATGGGGTGTTAGATTTTTATTTTACGACCTACGGTTCAAGAGTTATAGGCCAAAACGTAAAGGGGGCTTTTATAGCGCCACCATGAGGCCGACTGGTGTATTTCTTTTTTTGAAAATTTCGGATTCAATTATGAACCTCCCCTCCAAGTCTTGTAACTCTAGCCCTTACAGTTTATGAAAAAAAAAATACTTGAAATTGAGTTTTTACATTTTCCCATTAAAGTGGATGGGGAAATTTAATGCACTAATAAATTAATATCAATTAAACTATGTAACCAATCTCTTAGCAAAATATACGCGGACGATTCCCGATGAAGCCGCTCATTTTGAAATATGGCATGTGGGTCCTAGTCTCACACTCAATCAAACTCTGCAGCCGCACTGAGGCCCCCAGACATGACCTGTTTGCTTTCTAAACTCGATCTAGCCTTTGATTGCCTTTCAATAAAACCATATTTGATAGACATAGGTATCACCTACATGTTACTGATTATAGGGAATGTTATATTATTGTAATCCGTTGTTTATTTCCTGAGCAATGGAATTATGTTGCAGTTATGTTGCAACTCTTGGGGTTGCAACATGGCAACCCCGTTTGCCATGTTGCCATGGACACCTATGGAGCTTTATGATTGGGTAGTGGAAAAGGCCTCACGTGATTGGCTCAGACCCGGAAGTGCAGAGTGCCAAAAATAAAGTTTTGCAATCCGTAGAACAGATCTTCGAGCGAGCAAGCTGTTGTTTTTTTCTGGTCACAATGTTCATTGTAAATGTAATTCTACAATTACAACACACATTTTTATCTTACGAATACAAAACTTTGTTTTACGAAGACAAATATATTATTTACGAATACAAATATTGTATTTACGAATACAAATATTTTATTTACGAAGACAAATATTTTATTTACGAGTACATATTATTTTTACGAGTACAAATATTTTTTTTACGAATGCAAAAAATATTTTTACGAGTACATATTATTTTTACGAGTACAAATATTTTTTTTACAAATGCAAAATGTGTTTACAAATACAAATTATTTTTACAAGTACAAAATATTATTGGCACTAATTTAAGCCCATAGAAGCGGAGATCTTGGCGGTTTTGTCTGGGGGGCAGAAAAGTGCAATTTCAGTTTTATCGTCATTTAGCTTGAGAAAATTAGTGGCCGTCGAGCACTTGATTTCAGAGAGACAGTCAAACCACCTGATTCGGATGCTATCAATGCATAGAATGGGAGATTATCACGTTCTATCAGACCATTGAATGGGCGAAGTAGGCGACCTACTGTCTACCCCGCGATTTATCAGACCATTCATTGGGCGTAATCAGGAGCTACTGACCTACCGACGGAGATGACTTAAATACTTCAGTTTCGGTTTTGGTTTTGGTTGTTTCGGTTTCGGACCATGACGGAGGCGCGCAGTCTCAGGTGAGCTGGAGCCCCGCGACGGGCCACCGAAGGAGCTAAGGCGACTGAGTTGCCGTCCGGAGCGGTGCGACGCTCGCCTGTGCCTACTCAGCGCCGTTCGAGTTATGTACCGATACGGACAGAATCGTAAATATTGTTGTGGGGACTGCTCCGCCTCCGTCGGTAGGTCAGTAGCTCCTGATTACGCCCAATGAATGGTCTGACAAATCGCGGGGTAGACAGTAGCTCGCCTACTTCGCCCATTCAATGGTCTGATAAAACGTGATAATCTCCCATTCAATGCATTGATAGCATTCGAAGCCGGTGGTCAAACAGGGGTTTCAGGGAATGGGTTCTGTCAGGCTTTAGCGGGAAGTACAATGGTGGCGTGACTGGTAATGATGGAGTGACTGGTCGGGGCGGTGTGACTCACCATTGCTTGTGGTCTGCATCACAGTTGCAGTCATATTTGGGGTCGGTACAGTTCCTGTTGATGCCACAGGCACATTTCTGGATGCCAGGTCCTGAACTCCCCCAGTAGAAGTGTTTCTCACTGCCCCGACCCACCCACCACGTGTAGGGAGTCCCATCTGTTGAGACAAGAACACAGCACACGCACGCACGCACGCACGCACGCACGCACGCACGCACGCACGCACGCACACACACACACACACACACACACACACACACACACACACACACACACACACACACACACACACACACACACACGCACGTTTTGAAAAATACATGTGTGTCATACATGAAGATAAACAAATCAAGGTACGGTAAGGCAAGTTTTGTATAGCACATTTCAACAACAAGGTAATTAAAAGTCCTTTACACAAAACATTAAGCATTAAGACAGTAAGACACAAAGAATTAATACACACAAACATAGCTCTTGCACCTATAAATGTCTGTGTGCACGGTCCTGACAATACACACTCCTTAATATTGTGCTGCTGTGTTTCTGTGTTTATTTTTATGCATTGGTATTATGCAAATGTGCATGTATGTTTATGTATGTGTGTCTGTGTCCATCTGTGTCTGGGGGGGGGGGGGGCAGCTGCCAGAATACTGTGCTTCAGCCACCAATAAAGCCCAGTCCACACCGATCTCACAACTGTAATTCTGAGGAAAAAGGCTATTTAGATCGGCTATTTTCAATTAGTCTATGTATAAAATAGGGCTAAAGATGGTTAATGTACTGTATGTTTTATATTGGAAATACTTTGTTTGTAAAGTACAAATACCTCAAAACTGTACTTAAGTACAGTACTAGTTACTTTCCACCACTGCTAAAGTCAGTTAGGTAACTGAAGCTCTGATTGAAATTGTCTATGCAATGTGCGTTTAGAACTGACAAAGTGCACGATCAGAGTAAATTACATGGTAAACGACAGGGTAAATGGTCTAGGTAAAGAGAAGTCCTACGCGCTTCAGCCAGCCGAAGGGTAGAAGTGCTCGACAGGGACAACTTGCATCAGAGAAGATAATAATACCTGGGCACTATCAGGCGAGACTACCCAAATAAAATGTACCGGAGCACTCGACTGGTCTACACGTTTTTTAATGTTTTGCAGTCACCCCTGCAAAACTCTATTCTCCTCTCAAGTGCCGAGGTATAATTATCTTCTCTGAGGGTAAATGGTTTGTCTGTCTGTCTGTCTGTCTGCCTGCCTGCCTCTCTGTAGTGGTGGAAAAAGTACTCACATTTTTAACTTAAGTAAAAGTATCAATACTCTAATAAATACTCTGTTACAAGTAAAAGTCCGGAATTCAAAATGGACTTGAGTAAAAGCACAAAAATATTGGTATCAAAATGTACTTAAAGTACCAAAAGTAGAAAGTACTCATTATGCAGAACCCATTTCACACGTTTTCAAATAAAATGTATACAAATCTTTTGAAAATAGAAGATCTACAAGCTCACAATGCGCCGCATCGCGACGCATTGTGAGAAAATTGGAAACACTCCAGTAAAGTAAAAATACCTCAACATTGTACTTGAGTACAGTACTTGAGTAAATGTACTTAGTTACATTGCACCACTGCCTGTCTGTCTGTCTGTCTGTCTGTCTGTCTGTCTATCTATCTACCCATCCCCACCCATCCACCCGGTGGAACAGCCGGTCACCCATCCTCTCTGCCGTCTTTCTTTCTTTTTAGTTTGACGTCTGTTCTTCAGTTCCGCGGTGCGTTGGGTTCCAACATGGCTTGCTCTATCAGTTCATGCTGTATGCCTCCACACTCTGGAACAAGCTCCCAGTAGATTAGTAACCCTATGATGCTGAATAAACATGGCAATGCCTACTCAGTAATTGCTCTCTCTCTCTCTCTCTCTGCACCTCTTCCTCTCATGTCTCTCTGAGTGTATGCTGGTGTCTAATCTTATGTTCTCATTAGTCCTGCTGTTGTCTAATCCATTCTAATCTCTACCCATCCGTAACTCTGATCCCTCACTTGTATTCCATGAAATACACATTCTCTCTCTCTTTCTCTCTCTCGCTCTCTTTTCCCTTCTCCATCTACGTATCCCCTCCTGGTGTAATTAGTACGAGGTTACCGTGTAAATCTACATTTTCTCTCTCTTCTCGCTCTACTTCAGCAAATCACATCACACCTTTATTCCACTCTTCCCCACCTACAAACGTAACATGTAAGATTGAAAGACCAAGAGCTTAACTAGGTCATTTATATCATCAGTAATTACATCAGTGATGTTATGCCGAGTATTTCTGCATGGCCATTCCCAAATCAAAAGTGCAGGTCACACTTACTTAACCACTTAAGCCACGCTTACCTTAAAGGTAGGGTAAGTGATTTTCTTTGGCTGTATATGCTGATAGTACTCACTGCTATAGAGTGTTTGTTCAGTAACACGAGTCACCATGTCTCTCCAGCTCTTTATTAAATAGAAAATACATTTTCAGGTAGGAATACCAATTGTATTTATTATTATTTCCCATAATCACTGACATACCCACACTAGGGGTAGGTTGGAAGTGGTTAAAGTAAGAACTGTCACTTACACCAAGAGAGTCCCAGATTCACATGACTACAAGAAATGTAAGAATGGGCTCCAAGATGTCATCAAAACGGACAAATATGGGGCTAAAGTTGAGCTACAATACACGGCTCCAACATGTGGAACTACGATCACATACTGTAATACAAAGGGAGAGCCAGCAATATGGGCAGATGTCTGCATCCCTCCCAGATAAATTTAACACCTTTTTTTTTCATGCTTTGAGGATAAGACCCCATGCAGTGCCATGCATGGCTCTGCAAAAAGACCAGGATTCCTGGCCACTCAAAATATCTAGGGTGGCTGTGTGTAAAACCTTCAAAAGGATTAATTTACACAAGGCACCTGGCACAGACAGCATCTCTGGCCGGGTCCTCCAGGCGTGTATGGACCAGCTGGCTGACCACAATTGTACCTGTCCCTACAAAAAAAAACACCTCTCTGCCTGAATGACTACCGCACTGTCGTTTGTACGTACACCGGCCAAGCAGCGTCAGGCATATCGACTCCTTGCTGTTTGACACTCTACCCAAACAGTTTGCCTACGGACAAAACAGGTCAACATACTGTACGATGCCATTAGCTTCATGTTACACCAAGGTTATTATAAATTAGTTTTTATTTTAATTTCATAAAATAAAAGGTTTTTAATTTCAGTTAGTTTTGATTTGGTTTCGAAGTGGATTTGCACGTTTTGTTTATTTATTTATTTTTTATTTTTTTCTAATATGGGGTTGTTTGTCATAGGTGAGATAAAAAAAATGCCCACAAATTTGAATTGTGGGCATTTGTGGGCATAGCCGGTCTACAAGCTCACATCGCGCCACAATGCGTTGTGAGCTTGTACTGTAGATCTGCTATTTTCACATTTTTGTTTTATTTTTGAAAATGTGCGAAAATATTGGGCTTATGTATGAAAGATAGAGAAAGACTGAAACTAAGCAGGCCCAGGGGCAATTTGTATCCCAAGGGCCCAAGAGCTAAAAACTTTTAATAACCATCCAAGTGGATCATATTTGGATTTGGGGTATTCAAAACAAAACAAAAAGATCATTGGGATCACTTTGATGTCCGATCTGTGATCATAGAATTATCTCAGTAAACATCACGTCTATAAGCAATAAAAGTTTGATTAATCACATATATCTGTAACACCCACAGTTCAAATCAGATCCATTCGGATGGGGATTAAAAGTTTAGAACTCTTGGGCCCAGGCCATAAAACTTCTGAACTTAAAAAGTTTTCACTACAATGTTCCAGCATACTGCACTTTCGGTCATGGCAGTACAGTTCATTAGTCTGTTATGACCGGCATAAGTGACTTTCTGGGGCATCTTTATTGTCTGCAGCATCAGTATGCTTAATGGACAGGCCTGCAAAGTGTATAGAAAGCAATAATGAATCATTGATGTATGTGTACGTGCATGCACACTCCCGCACACACATAAAAACACACACATACACAATGATAGACAAAAGTAAGCCATCGTAAATGACAAAAGTGTGGGCAGAAGACCATAAACAACTGATCATGATTACTGGAGGGTCATCTCAATGAGAGAGAGAGGGAGTGTGTGTGTGTGTGTGTGTGTGTGTGTGTGTGTGTGTGTGTGTGTGTGTGTGTGTGTGTGTGTGTGTGTGTGTGTGTGTGTGTGTGTGTGTGTGTGTGTGTGTGTGTGTGTTGTGTGTGTGTGTGTGTGTGTGTAACTATAAGTCACATTTAGTGCTGTGTTCCCTCAGCTCAATGTGTGTGTGTGTGTGTGTGTGTGTGTGTGTGTGCGCGTGTGTGTGTGTGTGTGTGTGTGTGTGTGTGTGTGTGTGTGTGTGTGTGTGTGTGTGTGTGTGTGTGTGTGTGTGTGTGTGTGTGTGTGTGTGTGTGTGTGTGTCTGTGCGTGTGTCTGTGCGTGTGCGTGTGCGTGTGTGTGTTAGACCATAAGTCACATTTAGTGCTGTGTTCTCTCGGGTCAAGGCAGATGAACAGATGTGTCATCAGGATGAAAATGACTTCTTTCACTCATCTATCACACACATAGTTATAATTATAGAGGATGAACAGCTCTGAGATGATGAGGGCAGACACACACACACACACACACACACACACACACACACACACACACACACACACACACACACACACACACAGCAAAGACAGGGGACCCTGGAGAGAGAGAGAGAGAGAGAGAGAGAGAGAGAGAGACTTTTTTTGACTTTTAAAAAACCTTTATTTAAACGTTGCTAAACATACAGATTCTCACTTTTTTTTTTTTTTTTTTTTTTTTTTTTTACATCTCCTCAATCAACAATCACAGTTTGTAAGGACAACCCTTCTACCTGAAGATCAATCCAAAGCATAACCCCTCATCCTCAACTGAACAGATTACATCATTATAACACCACTGCTGCACAAAAGTGTCCAAATTGTCCATCTCGTTGAAAAACTTAAAATCTATCCATACCCTTGACCTTACCAACGAGATAAACACACTGACTAGGTCCTGCATCACTTCCCTCTCTATCTTATTTCTTCTTGTCAAATATATTGCCAATTTTGCTTCCCCTAAAAGGAAATTCAGCAACTGCCACTTAGCCGCATTGTTCCTCCTGTACCCAGCACCAAATATAAACACAACTTTAGACCATCCCTCTTCAAAAAAAGAAAACAAACTCTCCAACACACCAAATAATGCATCAACCCTCCCACACTCCAAAAAACAATGAGAAATAGTCTCCACCCTACCACAAAAGGGACACTCGTTTAGAACAGTTGAATTCATTTTTGACACAGTGGCATTAACTGCCACCGCCCCATGGAGAATCCTCCACTGCAAATCTCCAGTCTGTTTCTTTGAGGGGGGTTTATACAAAGCTCTCCACCCCGGTTTATTTTCCTCAGTTATGTCAAAATACCTTCTCCACACTGTATCATGCTTCCCATTTAGTTTCTCCCTGTTAAGGGCTTTAACACAGCACATGTACAAACCCTTACCATTTACCGTGTACAAATCAACACTGTGAATCTTTTTCTCATTTAGCAATGGTCCTGAACAGCTCCTTAGATCAGGATAAAGTACTAACTCCGGGAAAGGGTCCTCTTCATCAGGGGTTTCCTCCCCCTCACTATAAATCCTTAAGAGCTCAAAATCCTCCTCAGACAGCCTCTCAGCCCATCGCCCCAAGATGTACTCCACATAGCGGACTGACCTCAGCCCCAGCAGCTCAGCTATTCCGTGTACATTTTTCAACCTTGGCCCAGCTACATCCACTAAATTCCTCAAAGTCACCATTCCAGCGGTGCACAGAGTGTGAGTGAGGCTAGGTGTCGTACTGTCCTGAATGTCCAGCCTAGCCCCCCCAACAAGCGGTTCTTCTAGAAACCAGTAAAGCGATGAAACAGGCTCCTCCATCGTCCATTTGAACCAAACCCACGCCTTAAATACAGCCCTGTAAAAAGGCGATAATTCACTCATCTCAACACCATTACTGTTCATTAAAAACAAAGCAGAATCCATCCCCAGTCCATCTACCCTCCTCAGGATAGTACTCGCCACGTCCTTCCAGATGAGGTACTCATATCCAGTTGTTAGATACTTCTGTATGAACTGCAACCGAAAAGTTGCGACTCTACTCTCAATATGTATCAGTCCTTGCCCTCCCTCTTCTTTAGGCAAGAACAATACAGCTTGGGGTATCCAATGCATTCTGTCCCAAAAAAAATCAACCATTAAAGCTTGCACTTTTTTGATTAAACCACTTGGTGGCTCCATGCACGCTAAACGATGCCACAATGTGGAGGCCACCAGATTGTTGATGACTAACGTTCTCCCCCTGAAAGACATTTTTGGCAGTAACCATTTCCATTTATTTAATTTTCCTTGCACCTTCTCCGTTACATTCTCCCAATTTTTATTCATAGTTGCCTCATCACCAATGTAAATGCCCAAATACTTGATCCCCCCCCGCTTCCACGCTAACCCTCCCGGTAACTTTGGGAGACCCCCAGTCCACCTCCCTACTGCTAAGGCCTCACTCTTTTGCCAATTTACCTTTGCCTTGGATAAACAGCAAAAATCGTTCACAATTCTTCCTAACTCATCAACATCTTTTTGCTTGGTGACCAGGATTGCGACATCGTCCGCATATGCTGATAAGACATGTGCTGTGTTAAACCCGGGCAAGACCAGACCATTAAGATCAGACCGTAATCTGTGCAACAGTGGTTCGATGGATAAAGCATACAGCATCCCCGACAGTGAGCACCCTTGCCGGACCCCCCGTTCTGCTCTAAAAGGGGCACTCAGTCCCCCATTTATCTTCAGCACACTCTCAATGTCTTGGTACAAAACCTTTATCATGGCTATAAGACCTGGGTGTAGACCAAAAAACTCTAGAATTCTCCAGAGGTATTGATGCTCCACCCGGTCAAAAGCTTTTAATTGGTCTAACGAAATGAGACCAACATCTAAACCTAATGAACCAGAGACATCCAAAACATCACGAATCAGAGACACATTGTCTACAATTGACCTACCAGGCACGCAGTAGGTTTGGTCAAGGTGTATAACCTGATCCAGCACCTCCCTGAGTCTATTAGCCAGAGCTTTGGACAGAATCTTATAGTCCGTGCATAGGAGAGACACTGGACGCCAGTTTTTAATGTCTTTCAGATCACCTTTCTTGGGCAGCAGAGTTAAGACCGCTCTCCTGCAACTTAGCGGCAAACACATTTCTCCGAAGCTTTCATTCAAAACTTCCAACAAGTCCTCCTCCAACTCCTCCCAGAAAACTTTGTAAAACTCCACGGTCAGGCCGTCGATGCCAGGGGCTTTTCCCCCCTCCATGCCTTGCAAAGCAGCATGCAGCTCAGCCAGTGTCAGAGGGCCCCCCTGACCACGATTCTCCTCAGCGGGAATCTGAGGAGCCCCATCACAAAATGATGAAAACAGCGGCTCATTGTCTTTGTATTCACTCTTGTATAACTCAGAGTAAAAATCCACAGCCACACGCCGGATCTCTCCAGCCTCTGTTATCTCCTGCCCTTCAGGTGAACGTAACGTGTGCAGGAGTCTGCTCTGTCCATTCTTTTTCTCTAGACCAAAAAAGAAACTGGAAGGTGCATCCATCTGATTTGCGCCCTGGAACCTAGACCGCACCAATGCCCCCTGCGCCTTTATGCCCAGTAGGTCTTCAAGCATGCTTTTCTTAGACTTAAGGACTTCAAAATGTCCTCGATCTCCTGTGGACTCCCACACATTCTGCAGGTCCACTAACTCAGCCTCTAGATCTCTCATTGATCTGGCGATGTCCCTAGTAACATTAAGAGTGTGCTGTTGACAAAGTTGCTTAATTTGAACCTTCCCACAGTCCCACCACTGCCTCAGTGACTCAAAACTTTGCTTTTCACTCTTAAAACCCTTCCAAAAAAACCTGAACACCTCCTTAAAATTTTCATCAAGGAGTAAAGTGGAGTTAAAATGCCAGTACGCACTCCTTGGTTTCACATTTGTGATAAGCACATCTCCCACCACTAGAGAATGATCGGAAAAACCCACTGGCAGCATTTCACACCTCTTAATGACACCAAACTGGTGTTTGAAGCAATAAAACCTATCCAGCCTAGCTAAAGAGATGACATTTTCCCTGACATGAGCCCATGTATACTGTCTCTTTGTATCGTGTAATTCTCTCCATAAATCCACTAAATCATGTGTCTCAATGAGGTTGCTCAGTACTCTTTGTGATTGTTTGTGAGGTTCAATATGATTGCGATCATATTGATCGTTTTGAGTACAATTAAAATCCCCACCAAGGTACAGATAATCATCCGAATTACAAGTCATTAAAAACTCATTCAAAGTATTTAATGCTCTTACCCTGTCCTGTCCAACAACAGGTGCATACAGATTAATCAGAACTATTGTGTATTTTTCATACTTTGCTTTAACAACCATAAGTCTCCCTTCCACTTTAACCTGCACCTCATATGTGATGGGTGCAAAACTCCTTGAAAACAGGATTGCAACCCCCCCACTATTTGATTTCAAAGAGCTCAAGCAAACTTCCCCCTCCCATTCTGCCTTCCAATCTGTTTCATTCCTTTCATCAGTATGAGTTTCCTGTACCAACATCACATCAATACCTTTCATTTTTACAAGCTCATACAACATTGCCCTTTTTTTCATATCCCTTGCCCCGTTAAGGTTCAATGTGGCAATTCTGAATTCACTCATTTGTAAAAAAGAGGAAACCACCCATATTGACAGTATTGACCAACTAAAAAAACAGACAAAAAAATTAAACTGTTTCCTTTCCATCATTATTTTCCATTTCGCGGTTCACTTTCTGTATAATCTTTTTGACCCTATACATTTCTTGGTCTGTGAAAGCCCCTCTGCCTGTTTTTTTCATGTTGGCCTTGGCTGAAGCAATGAATGATTTTTTCCGCGGGAAAAAACTTGCTACTTTAACCCCCTTCACATTTTTAGTTTTCTTTAAAAACTGCTTCATATCCGCCAACCTGTAGTTAGTTGGCTCCTCCCCTGGTGCCTCACTCTCCCACCCCCCAGAGTCACTGTCTGAATCTTCATCAGAGAAAAAAAAAACTCCCTTTCCTGCCTGGCTATCACTCCTATCCTCTGTCACTTTTTTTGGTTTTGGTGGATACAAGGTTTTTTTTGCCTTCCTTTTTCCTCCCACCACCTTTACACTGTCCTCTGCATCGCCCATGTCAACATCTGTTGCCACCTTCCCTTCTATTCCTGCCTCACCCCCCGCCCCACTCCCCTCCTCCCCCACCTGACTGTCGCTAGGGCTGCTACCTTCCTGAGTGCTCACAACCTCACTCTCAATGTTACCTATGTCCACGTCTGTTGCCACCTTCCCTTCTATTCCACCCTCACTCCTTGCCCCACTCTCCTCCTCCCCCACCTGACTGTCGCTAGGGTTGCTACCACCTTGAGTGCTCACAACCACCTCACTCTCAATACCACCAGTAACCTCAACCGCTACAAAATCACCATCATTCACCCCCTCCCCATTCTGCTGCTGTCCGTTCTCATCCCCCCCCCCTCAGTCTTATCCTCCTGTCCCACATCCTCTCCATCCTCACTCCCCTCCCCTGTCTCTCCCTCAGCGGCAGGCTGCTCCCATGGATTAGCCCCGCCCCCTTTTTTTGCACCACTCGTCCCAACATGACTAGCTGAAGTGGACGGCTGTACGTCTGGACACGTTCTAAATAAATGCCCCTCCGCCCCACACTCAAAGCACTTCATGCTTTCAGTTGTGGCAAAAAGCGTGTAGTCAAACCCCTCTACATTCGCTTTAAAATTTATTCTCATGTCCCGAGTCTTATCCTTCAAGATCATGAAACAGGTTCTCCTGTGAGACACCACGTGCTTCAACACAGGCGATTTACAGCCTGAAGGCAGTTTTTTTATTGGTGACACAACTTTCCCATATCGAGTCAACTCCTTCACAATAAACTCATCTCTTATAAATGGAGGGACATTTGACAGTGAGACCTTTGTGGCCGGTGTGGTGAGAGGCGCTACTGACACAAACGTGTCCTTTATCACCACGCCTTTCACAACTAAATTATTAGCTTTCTCCACACCGTCCACAAAAATCACCACTCCACCATTCATCCTGGCAGCAGACTTAACACTCGCCGCTCCCACCACCTTTGCTACAGCCAAGCTGACTTCTTCCACAGAACATGGGAAACTTGGCGAAATTTTAACGCCATGTTTCCTCGTTAAGTTTGTGAACTCCATGACGCCGGCGACAGCAGCCGCTGCCGCGGCGCACAACAGTCACAAAACCCCGCTGCTTACAGCGGGGTTTAAACACTAAACAATGAATGAAAAAACCACTTAATAAAACAAACCAGCAAAGCACATGTAAAGATAGAAAAAAAAGATTCACTCACTCCGTAGCCACTCACTTCGCACCACCCGCTCACGCTCACACATGCGCTCGAGAGAGAGAGAGAGAGAGAGAGAGAGAGAGAGAGAGAGAGAGAGAGAGAGAGAGAGAGAGAGAGAGAGAGAGAGAGAGAGAGTCATGAGGGTATACAGGCATTAGAATGGATTGGTTAGCAAGACAATACCCAGCATGCATTGGGTGATGATCTCAGTTACTCTCCATCATTGCTTTATGGCTGCCATTCTAGAGCCACCTTCTGCTGAAGGTTTCTTCCTGTTAAAGGGTAGTTTTTCAGCTTGATCATGTGGGAATTATTGGGTTTTCTTGACCGGCTCTATTTGTAAATCATGAGATCACAAGTTTTTTTTGTGATTTGGCACGAATAGAATAGAATAGAATAGATATTTAAGTGAGATTTACATCCTCATCCACCCCAGCTATCCACCAGGATAGCTGGGGTCAAGGGGGCCTTTCCCAACATTATCCACTGAGGTCAAGGGGGCCTTTCCCAACATTAACCCTCGAAAGGCTACTGGACCAGACTATCTACCAGGCCGGGTGCTGAAAGACTGTGCAGAGCAGTTAAAATATGTTTTCACAGACATTTTCAACATCTCTCTCAGACCAGCCAGAGTACCATGCCTGTTGGAAGAGCGCCACCATCATACCTGTCCCCCCAAAAAAACCTGGGCTGGGTTTTTCATGAACGATTACCGCCGTTACCCCTGTCGTTGTGAAATGCTTCTAGAGGCTTGTCATAGAACGCGTTAAAAGTAGGCCTCAGTGCCGACCTGGATCCATTCCAGTTTGCTTACAGACCTAACCGGTCTACAGAGGATGCTATTTCCACCATGCTCCACTTCACTCTGTCGCATCTGGGAAAGACAAACACCTATGCCAGGATCCTATTCATAGACTTCAGCTCTGCTTTCAATACCATCATATAATACCACAGCAGCTGGTGTAGAAGCTGAGGGTGTTGAATGTGGATTCTGGCAACTGCAATTGGATCCTGGACTTCCTGACACAGAGGAGACCAACAGTCAAAGTCGGCAGCAACACGTCAAAACCTGTTGAAGTGAACACAGGATCTCCTCAGGGCTGCATTCTTTGTCCCTTATTGTTCACTCTGCTTACACGTGACTGCACGGCCAGGTTCAAAAGCATCCACATAATAAAGTTTGCTGATGACACCACCGTGGTCGGCCTCATAACTGATGAGGCTGCCTACAGAAAGGAGGTGGAGCAGCTGGCAGTTTGGTGCAAAACGCACAATCTCGCCCTCAACACAGAAGAAAACACAAAGACTTCAGGACGAGGATCAGGCCACAACACCACCCAATGACCATCGATGGCTCAGCTGTGGAGAGGGTAACAAGTACAACATTCCTGGGAGTACTTCTGACAGACAACCTGGACCCGAGCAGCAAGACCACTGCCATCACAAAGAAGGTCCAACAGCGTCTCTACCCCCTCCATCAGCTGAAATAGGTTGACCTTCCTATTCCAGCCCTGACCATGTTTTACAGGGGTGCCATCGAGAGCCTTCTCACCTACCGTTTCACCTCCTGGTACGGTAACAGCACAGCTGAGGAAAGAAAACAACTGAACAGGACCGCGAGAACAGCCGGAAAAATCACTGGTACCTCGCTGCCATCCCTGGCAGACTATACCAATAATTATGCATAAGGAGAGTGACTAACATCCTCAAGGACACCATCCACCCCTCTCACAGTCTGATCTCCCTTCAGCCGTCTGGGAAACCATACAGGAGCAGTGCCAGGACGGAAAGGAGTAGATAGTATATGAACTTTGGTAGGTAGGCATTCCAATTCCATAGATGAACTCTATGGATGAAATTCATTCAGTTTTGATATTGTTTTTATCTGGGTATGCTTTTCTAATGACATGAATTCTTCTAGTTTTTAGGATTTATTTATTCAGATTGATATGAATATTTGCACTATTTATTATATTATTTTATGAATTTCTGCTGTCTTTAACTATAGGAGAAACATATACATATATATATTTTCTAACGCTGCTTGCAGATGGAAAACAAAATGACGAATAAAGCAATCTTGAATCTTTAATATTAATGTCCTGCTCTATGGCGTTGAGACATGGAGGACCACTGTCACTTCTACAAAGAAAATCCAATTCATCAACACCCGTCTGCAACAAATCCTCCATATCCTCTGGCCTAACACCATCAGCAACAAAAAAGAACTGTGGCAACAAACTAAGCAACAGCTAGCTTAGGAAGAGATCCTCCTACAGCTTTGCAGGCGGATAGGTCATATTCTCTATAAACCAGTCTCGTGCACCATAAGACAATCTCTGCAGTGGAACCCCCAAGGGAAAAGAAAGAGAGGCTGACAGCTCTGGTCCGTAGCGTTAGAAGGAGTTCTCCTTAAAGGGATAGTTCTCCCAAAAAATTACTTATTTCTATCAATTACACACCACATGAAGCCTTGAATTCATGGATATTCTTTTTTGTTTTGTGGCATTCCTAATCCAATAATTTGATGACCGGATGTATTTCCGGTAGGAGACACAAAGAGTCTTCTTTGTGTCTCCTACCGGATACATTAGCCGGCAGGAGACGGTAATCAGAATGCGACAAAAACAAAAAAATCTCCATGAATCTTCAAGGCTTCATGGGGTGTGCAATTGATCAAAAATACGTCATTTTTTGGGTGAACTACTTCGCACCACAGGCTGCGCAGCCTCTCGTCTGTAGTAAAACAAGAATAAATATGACTTGACAGTCATATTATTAGCAGCTGCATGCTGTATTGTGTGTGTGTGTGCCCCCCCCCAACTACTCAAGTGAAAGTATCAATCCTGCACACACACACACAGGCCATGCGCTGTTTCACCGGTGTCGTATTTCCACATTCCATTCAAACAGCTGTGAGAGGGGGACGGAGGGGGAGCGACACACACACACACACACACACACACACACACACACACACACACACACACACACACACACACACACACACACACACACACACACACACACACACACACACACACACACAGGCCATGCACTGTTTCACCGGTGTCGTATTTCCACATTCCATTCAAACAGCTGTGAGAGGGGGATGATACATGTCGCAGGACAGCCAATGAACAAATACGGATGACAACGTCTGAGCCTGTTTGTAGAGCAGCTTGGCAGCTGCTAAAAATAAAATACACTTTTGATACTCACCAAAACAAAGACGGTTTCATGGAGTTGAACTTAGTGGGAACACTCTGACCCCCCACCTCACGTCTAAAATACACTGTTTGGCCAGAAAAGAAAATATTTCACCGGAAAAAAAAATCGGGTAGAAAAATTCAATTGACCAGATCTATAGAAGGTATCTAAAAAAAAATGTTTTCCTTCCAGTGCAATATTTTCTTTTCTGGCTCAGAGTGTTCCCACTAGTAGGCTTTCAACTCCATAAAACCGTCTTTGTTTTGGTGAATAGCGAAGTGTTTTGTTTTTTACTACAGGCGAGAGGCTGCGCAGCCTGCGCTATACCGCGGGTGTGAGGGGAAAGGATCAAAAGTACCATAGCGTTAAGGAGAACTCCTTCTAATGGACCAGAGCTAGACGCTGACCACAAAACACCCGGTGCCTCAGTCAGCCCCGGAATTGAATACGTGTATTGTCCATTTCATCATGACATCAATCACTGAGAGTTTCTGCAGTGCATTCTAAACCATCTCTAGTGCTCTATACTCTCTGGGCTTTGGGAGAGAGAGAGAGGGCTTTGTAAAGGTACTTCAGCAGAATCCATCAGAGGAGAATGCAGGATGATCTCTGACTCTCTTCTCTATCTCATTCTACCCATGCCGTGTTCTTCTCCATGTGTCTATTGTTTGTATTTGATCTCAGGTGAGAGGTGATCTTCCGGTCCAAAACTCACACTCGCCGAGCGGCTCAGTTCGAAACACACAAATGCAGCAGTGAGAAAAATACATCTTATTATGTCTTTATATCTTTAATGTCTCTCATGCATTCACTGTTTTGATCGATTTGCTTTCTTCTACTTTCTCAGACTTCCTCTCCCTCCCTTGCTCCCACCCTCCCTCTTGTGCTTATTGTTCTCTCCACCTCCATCTATCGTAAATATCACACGACTCTCTCTCTTTCAAATCCCCCCCATGAATCCAACAAAGCCTTAATTCATGGACGACTAGTAACATTGCCTGAGGTTAGGATGATAACATTTTTGATATATCTTTTTAAACATCTAGCCCTGGCTAACCATATTTTATAGTCAAATGTGTTTTGATAATGATTGTTAGATATTCTATAATCCCTGTGATCCCTATCAGCTTATCTGATTATTTACCCTTCTTGGGGCTTTTGATGTGTAAATGATCAGTCTCCTGTGTATAAGGGGATTTTTCATGTGAGAACTCCCAACATTTACTCAATAAATCCACGAAGGATAAGACAATGCTTTGCGATGTGGTGCATTGTGAGCTTGAAGATCAGCTGATTCTGTTGTTCTCTTGCAACTGGGGGGGCGTTGTAGCATTTCTACCACATACCGTTAAGTTTACTAATTTGTGGTGCCCTATGGACAGAAGTGAGAGCACTTTTGGAGGTGTACTCTATTGAGGCCACTCAACATGTGATTTAAATTTGGGGATGACAGGATATTTTTTAAAGAAATAGGCCACACACACAAATCGTTAAAGAAAACAATAGCCTATGGAGCATCAAAACCTGTTCGATGGTCTTTCTGAGAGAAATCATGTTTCTTCAACAAAAAAGTGACATTTGTAGAATGTGGTGAAAGTGAAATCGTTAACTCGCTTTGGCCGTGTTCTGTAGGCCCCATTATTTTGTAACAAACTTTGGAAGCCAGTCATATAGCCAATCGGAATGGAATATAAAAAATATCTGAGTGATACATGTTTATCACATGACTCCAGAGATAATGTGATTTGTATTGGCCAAAATCCTTATAGTAGTTAGTAAAAAAAAAAAAAAGTCAATAAGAAAGTAGTTTGGATGAAATGGGCGTGGCCAATATGAGGAGTTTCCCTGCGGCCAAAATATTATCTTCGCCTCCCCGCCTGGTGGAGATAATAACCCACACAGTGTTGTGCGTAACGCCATAACCTCATCAGTACTGAAGCACTGTCTGATGGGTGAGGAAGCACCTGGCTGATGGAAGCTCATTACAGAGAGTTGCTGAGAATGCTGACTGTCCAATCATCAGTTGTGTTGTGATGTGTTTGGCATGGGGGAGGGCATCGTTAGCATATTTTAATTTGATTTGCTTTGTGAAAGCTGGGGAGAGGGGGGAATTACTTTCAACAAAAGTCTTTTGTTGGAAGTTCATCAGGACAGAGGAGAGGAAGCTAAGCTGCTTTCTCATTTTAACACTGGAAAATGTCCGAGGAATCAGGTCGGGATATTGTCAGGTGTTGGCCTTTCACACATGTAGCATGCATAAAGAGAAGATCCGTATCAGATGCGTTCACACATGAAGGTAAATTTCCCTCTAGGTGTGTGTGTGTGTGCGTGTGCGTGTGCGTGTGCGTGTGCGTGCGTATTTGTGTACATATATATTTTACTGAGTTCTATGTGAGAATTTTGTGTGAAATAGTAAAGACACAGCAAACTACTGCAGGTGTTCTGCAAGAATACAACGTGTTAATGAGAGGTAGACACACCAGACTTCATTTATTCTGAGCATTTATGAGATACTGTAACTGTAACTGATACTGTACTAGTCTTCTGTGTGTTAGTGTGCAGGTGTGAGTGAGTGTGAGTGTGAGTGTGAGTGTGAGTGTGTGTGTGTGTGTGTGTGTGTGTGTGTGTGTGTGTGTGTGTGTGTGTGTGTGTGTGTGTGTGTGTGTGTTTGTGTGTGTGTTTCAGTCTTGGTCTCTTGGTGAACGCCTGTGAGCATGTTGAGAGAGCTGTTGTGCAGCTGAATGTCCATAAATGAAGAATCGAGCCAATGCATAGCTGCCTTAAGATAGTATTATTTTGCAAAACGTTTTAGATAGTGAAAATAGCCCATGATCTACATCGACGCATTGTGAGCTTGTAGATAGTGCCCACTGTCTCTGCCTCCAATTATCAGCTCACTACACAAATGATGTTCTGACTGACATCTAGGCATCACTTAAAAATCTGTGGCCGATGGCAAAATATTGTAATTTGTAAAGGGCCTATCTCAACTACAGTATGTGCGTCATCTAATGTTTCCCCAACATAAACTGTTAATACTCTGTACCAGTGGTTCTCAAAGTGGGGATCGGGGACCTCCAGGGGTCCTTGGAGGGGTTCCAGGGGGTTCCTTCCCATGCAGCAAAATAGATTATAGCATCAAGATCAGTTTAACCACTTTAACCCTATTGGTTATTTGAAAATAGCCGAGTTCTCAACACGTTGCATCTCGACACTTGTAGATCTGCAGATGTGTATATTTCTGGAACACAGTTCTTATATATGACACAATCTAAGATTCCCCCATGGGATTTTCAAGACAAAAAATAATGCTGTGACCCAGAGGGATAGCGCCCTCTAGTGGCAGTGATGTCAGACTTCGGTGCTCTATAGTAGGTAAACTGCTCGGTGTGTTGTACTGTACGTGACGACGTAGTTAAACACTTAATGTCATGCAAAGCGGAGCGCTGCGGCTGCAAAGGTTATTGTTCTAAGTACACATTGACACCAGGCACATAGAAACATTATGGGATGGTGTCTGGAGAAGAGGGTCTCACGTGCACATGCATGTGTGGACCCGTGTGTGCAACTGCTCAAACACTACCCCTGCCTCTCAGTAAGCATTCTGCCTCCTGTTTGGTTCATATTCATATTCATTGAAGCGTCTGCACATCCGGTCCTTTCCCCTAACAAAGCACAGAATCATGACCTGTCTAATGGAGGTGCCGTACCTCAGGGCTTCATGTGATCCAGTAGACAGTTCAGAAAATGAACAAGGCTGTTTTAATGATCTTCCTAATGACCCTGACCTTCCCCAGGGCACGCCAAGACACACACGCACACACAAACACACGCACACACACACACACACACACACACACACACACACACACACGCGTACAGTCCACATGTTGTGGCAGTGTTCATTAATACTAGGTGTTCATTAATGCTGCAACACGATTATTATCTCCAATCATCCATCTACCTCTCCTCTCCCCTAAGCAGGGAGAGGAGAGGAGAGGAGAGGAGAGGAGACAGATAGTCAGTTGCCTACGCCTCACTACTTAATTTAAAACCAGTAACAAACCGTTTGACCGTAGAGTTTATGGAAAGATTTCGAAAGCATTTTGTGTGTGTGCGTGTGTGCGTATGTTCAGTGGTGGACAAATTACCCGAGCCCATTTGAAAATACTTCAAAAACATTTAAAAGTACATTTTCTTTTTAATATCTATGCATTTACAGAACCTCATAACTCTCTGAACCCACCTAATGAATGCACTGACTTGCTTAGAACAACTACAGTATGCTACACAAAGCCTAAAGAAATGCATATAAAAACTTCAGCATATACTTTAAATGTGCCCAAAACACACATAAACAAATGAACAAACAAACACATTGCTCTCAGCAGAGAGCAAGCTGTTGCATACTATGGACTGTCTCCACATGAGATAAGTCAGGGGAAAGTTATAAATCGTATAAAATGGATGTGAAAATATCAAACATTTTCTATGTGATTAAAATTACAGGAGAGATAACTTGCGTATCAGCTTGCAGTGAAGTATGGGTGCAAATATTCAGGGTCATGGGATGAAATTTTCAAAGGCTGGAGCAGACACATTTTTAGCCTACATGAAAAGTGACACACATTTGGCACGCACGCACGCACACACACACACACACACGCACGCACACAGCCCAGATGCTCTTTCCATCTCCTCCAGAGCTGGTAGCAGACAGGGGGTTTATTGAGATGAAGCATGGGGCCTTGGGGGTGACAGTGTGGGCATGATTGTCTGCTCTGCCTGCCTCCTCTTTCCTGGGATGAAATAGAAGCTAACCGCTCCTGGCAGCCCCATGGGGAGAGATCGAGATCGACAGAGAAACAGAGGCCAAATTCCAACACCCAAATCTCTGCTCGCTCGCTCACTCCACACTCGGTCCTCCAGCTTAACCCGGAAATTGTTTGTGTCCAATATGGTAATTTGCTTTTGGAGGAGCCGAGACCAGAGAGCGAGTGAGCTCTCCAAGCCGCTTGGAGCGACAAACAGACAGGCATAGCCTCAAACTAAACAGACATTGTCAGAGTACCCGTTGCACATCATAATCATATCAAAGGAGACAAAAGTATACACCTAAGAGCTACATTTTGTTTATAGATTAATAATCCTGGCTTTGAACTACTCAAAGCCATCAGGGGGCATTTTAAAAATTAAGAGAAAAGATGGTAGAAAGTAGACAAAAGTACAGCTTGTTCAAAACGGAGCACTCCTGCAAACTTTGGAAGCCAATCTTAGCCAATCAGGATGGATTATGAAAAATCTGAAAGACCTGTTTCGTTTAATGACTATAGAGATACTGTGTACCGATATGCGTGATGTTTGGACAAAATCTGTAGGAGTACTGTAAAAATAATGTATTGCAATAATCAGCCTCCTGGTGGCGCTATAACAGGCCCATGTAAAGAAGGTGGGGGAGAAATTCTGGTGAGTGTGTGTGCACAGTTTCGCTGCGACCAAGCCAACGGTGCCGGAGATTAGCTGGTCACACACACACACACACACACACACACACACACACACACACACACACACACACACACACACACACAAAGGGTGCAAAACATAGTCTCTCCCACACCTTCAGCCTAGCGGAAACAATAATAACTAGAAAAAGTGCTCCTCGGAGCACAGGTCTCCGCCAGGTCACGTCGTTATTGTGGCCTCCTAGTGGCGCTATAACAGGCCAATGTGAAAAGGGGGGCATTTCTTCCTTGTCCTAGTGGGAATGTGCGTGCAAATTTTCACGGAAATCACACGCTGCGTTCATGATTTGAGACATTTTGTTCAAAACGGACCAATCCTGCCAACTTTGGAAGCCAACCTTAGCCAATCAGGATGGAATATGAAATATCGGACAGATCCGTCTTGATCACATGACTATAGAGATACTGTGTACCGATTTGCGTGATATTTGGATAAAATCTGTAGGAGTAATATCCAAAAATGGATTTTGCACAAATCGGCCTCCTGGTGGCGCTATAACAGGCCCATGTGAAAGATTTGGGGCAGAGGTTCTGCCGTGGCATCGAGGGAGTGTGTGTGTGCAGTTTCACAGCGACCGGGCCAACGGTGGCGGAGATTAGCTGGTAACAGACAGAAGGACGGACGGACGGATACAAGGACGGACGGACGGACGGAGGGTAAAACATACTCTCTCGCCATGCCTTCGGCCTGGCGGAGACAATTAGTCACTACTATGCAGGTGTCCTGGGCTATAATAATAAAAATTTTCTACCAATTAATATGACAAATAGTGCACCAAATTTGTACCAAGAGACATAAACTAAAGCATAGCCTCAAACTAGAATAGTGCATGTCATTAACAGATGGGTGGACTTGACATACTACTACTGAGAGCTATATTACACTCACAGCTCATGCATGTTATGACATGCAAATCAAAAATGAAAATATGTCCCATACAGATGTGTGTCATTTATTTATTTTGTGTATTATCGTTTTCTAAATGTTGTGATAAATATCGTATCCTGCACTTGTTCATCATATCGGGAGTAGTATTGTTCACGCGTGCGTGTGTGTGTGTGTGTGTGTGTTCATGAGTTGTAAGTGAACAGAGGTACATGTAGGTTGAGGTTGTGTGTTTATATTAGCTAAGTGCTCAGGTAGACAGACCCACACTCTGTCAACACAATGTATGATGCCATTATCCCAGGCAATGACGCATCGCCAAGGCAACAGCCAGCTGGAGCAAGCACACATTATGGGATGTAAATGATTTAGGTTTCCGTGCAGCAAGTTGTTTACTTCATACGATGGTTTGGGGGCAGGGGCCCTCGTTTTTAAAACACTCCCACATCCCACAAGAAAAAGCATGACCACCTCAGCCCGGTTCTCGCCTCACTCCATTGGCTCCCTGTCCGTTTGAGAATATTTTTTTTTACAATTTTAGGCTGTCTGTCTGCCTGAAAACGCTTTTCTCATCTGTCTAACTGTCTGGATATACTGTTACCACTGATGGTTATTTCTGTCATGTTTTCACTGCCAATATGCTGCTCTATAAAAAGCCTCACTTCAAATAGTAATCTTGCGGTAACCTTCCTGCTTCCAATGGGCAGGCGTGGGCGACTTCTAGACAATTTTAACATGAATTATCATCTCGTCTGTAACAGGGAGCAAGAAAAAGGGAACAGCGTGGGCAACAGAGAGAGAAAGAGTGAGAGAAAGAGTCAAAGCTTGATGACAGGGTGATAGCTCACACAATCATGTCTTTCAATATAGTAGCTCTTGTTCTCTACATATTTGTCCAGAGTGCTTTCAGAAATTAATGACATTGTATGGAGAACATTATCTGGGTAATGAAAGACCTGACTCAAATGGGTAGAGCGTGCACACAATGGGTTCAATAGACAAGGAATAATTCATGAAATATGATTGAATATCAACTAAATAAAGCATGATGAATATATATATGCCAATGTGACCTTCCTGATTTGAAAAGCCAGACGAGATATTAGTACCACAACTCACTTTCTCCATAAGTTTTAACACAACCATGTGTCCACAGAGAAATAAAAGACAGGCCTCTACAATGGTCATCTGGTGCACTTTGCCTATACAACCACCAAGCACAGTGTTTTAATCTGGTGCACTCATATTCACCCAGCACAGTGTTTTCTTTGAGATCCATGCAACAAAACATCCCATCACCCAACTAAGCGGCACAAATTGCAATGTGGTGTTAAGAAGATGAATGGATCATTAACTTCAGTGTCTTTTTATGGTTGGCTAGGTCCTTTTTTCTGGGGACGGACGGACGGACGACAAACACATACGTACAGACACACACGCGCGTGCGTGCGACTCAGCCATTGGCTGTTTTTGTTGTATTGGTGTTTCAGCTATAACCCTCATGTACTTCAGGCCTAAACAGTGTAGACGTCAGCCAGTGAAGTTTAACCAACCGCAGTTCAGGAGATTAATGAACTCATTTGTTTGATGAATATATTTCTCTCTTCATTAGTGTGCAAGCTATATAAATGATTCTATCTATTGCTTCAGGCCAAGGAGAGGGAGAGAGAGAAAGCGGGGAGTGGAATATGCACGTATGCGTTCGTTTGTGGGTGCGTGTATGATCAGTCTTGTTCAGAGTCGAGCTGCAGATGCTTGGGAGAGTCCAGCTGTTGCGGAATCTAATGAGAGAACATCACTCCAGTATTCAATTGAACCGATTGTTGATCACATCTTTCTTTTACTACCAGCAACAGCAGAAATCTTTACACAGTACAGAGGGTCATAGAATACAGTTTGACCAGTACTAAGGTATGAGGATTATGTAGTCCCAATCAGTCAATTATATAAATGTATTTTCATGTTTCAAAATAAATCATGACAGTACACAGTACATTCCTAGCCTGGCATTGGCCAGACTGATAATGTGGATTCACTCTCACGTTCCTCCCCGGTATCAGTCAGGACTTCGGCCCATAGGGAGTATGAGAAATCAGAAAATATTTTTGATGCTTTTCACTGTTGTACGGACAGCAGTTGAAATGCAGTCACTGGCCTGATAATTTTCCGATTTGTCATACTCGCTCCCTATGGGCCGAAGTCCAGACTGATACCGGGGAGAAACATGAGAGTGAATCCACGTTATCAGTCTGGCCAATGCCAGGCTAGCACATTCCTCCTACTGAATATTTTACTTTCACTTTACTTTCACTTGCTATGAGAGGTCTATATTTTGAGTGGCCAACATATATTTGTGATAATGTATTTCTGTGTTTGAAATACCTTTCTATTGCATTATGAGATTTATTCCTATTCAAATATTACAGAGGAGTAATGAATCAAACTTGGAGCAGCATCAGTTTCCTTGTTTGATCCATGGCTCCTCCTGGCTACGTGTCGAAGTGTCCTTGAGCAAGACACTGAAGCCTTAATTGCCCCCGATGAGCAGGTTGGTGCCTGGCATGGCAGCCTCCCCTGCTGGTGTGCACTGCATTATTATTGTGTAAATATTTTGACTGACTGACTGACTGACTCATTGATTGATTGACTGATTGATTGATTGATTGATTGATTGATTGATTGATTGATTGACAGACATCTTTACTGACAAAAATGCATAGGCCTATGCATAAATATGTGCACATGTGAAAAGGTTTAAACACAATAAAGCTTATTTCCAGTGTCATCCTTTGTGTCCTTTATGTGTGTGGTCTTTCACACCAACTCTGAAATCTCAATGATAGTGATGGATGACAGGTGAAAAAAAAAAGTAATCACTTTACACGCGTAAAAGCATTTGTGTGTGCTTTGTGTTTGCTTGTGTGAGTGAGTGTGTGTGAGTGTGAGTGTGTGTGCGCATGCGTGCGTCTTGTAAATTAGAAGATAGAGGGAGGAGAGGAGACGGTCAGCCAATTAAAACAATTACATCAATCACTGTCCCACTTCCCAATTAGAGACTTATTGAAGCCAGAATACAATTCTATTTAATGGTTCATTTACTTCCACAATGCAGCTGTGTGTGTGTGTGTGTGTGTGTGTGTGTGTGTGTGTGTGTGTGTGTGTGTGTGTGTGTGTGTGTGTGCCTGCGTGGTTGTTGACAGTGTAATGTGATGAAAGTTGGCAGCTAATTAATTATTCATATTTCTGAGTAAATTATTTTCCCCTGCTCTGCTCTGATTGGTAATTTCATTTCCCCAACTTCCAAGGAGCACTTTAGCAGTAAACTATAATAAAGTTTAGTACGTGCACACACACACACACACACACACACACACACACACACACACACACACACACACACACAGTCAGTGTGTGTGTGTGTACGTCTGCATAAAGAGAAACACAAGGTAATATCCAACGCACGCACGCACGCACGCACGCACGCACACACGCACGCACGCACGCACACACACACACACACACACACACACACACCTCCTTATAACAAGCAGAGAGAAAGCATTCAGACCTTTCCACATTGCCCGTGGCAATCCGTGAACAACTGTTATTTAAAATCATACTGTGTAAAATTCATTTTAATTGTCTTTTGACCGACACCTTATAGTTCTGTACACTGTCTATAAGGAAGTACAAGTTGTCAGAAGCTTGTATTAACCCATTCATACCCCCAGAAGAGAAGATTTGTGTTAAAAAAAACAATCTAAATGATGCTTCTTTTTTTTTAAGACTTTCAAGATTAAAAAAAAAAATTCAAAAATAGCAGATGTACAAACTCGCAGCATCAATACAAGCACTCTGGGACTCTTCCCCAGGGCGTGAACCGGGGAACCTTCTGTTTCCCAGACAGCCTCTAAAGTTGTTTGTGCATACATTACACCCGCCTTTGAGGCCTGTTCATACAGAAGTGGTTCCATCCTCTAACTATCTGTGTCTGTGAGTGCGAGTGACTACTCTGACTGACTGACAGACAGACTTTTTTTTTTAAAGAATATCACATCAGTCAGCCATTCCTGGCTACATACTGTACCACATACAGTACATGACATTGACCACTATAAAGGATCTGTAACCAATAATGAATAATATTGTTGCTTGAATAATATTGCATGTCTCCCCTATTTGAAGACTCCGAATGTGGCAATGAATATGTCCACTCCACCATGAGCAGGGTTGCATTGCTCATGGGACGGTCTTGCACGCTGTGCAGGAACCTATTTGGAGAGACAGCGAGATCCAATACCGACCTCGACGTTGCCATGCCATCGTCGAAACGCTACTGACGGCGTCGGTAACGTCGGTTGCGTCGCGTCGCCGTCAGTAGCGTCGCGAGCAACCGACCGAACAACCGACGGACCGACCGGCCGTCAGTAGCGTCGCGACGCAACCGACCGAACAACCGACCGACCGACCGAACAACCGACGGACCGACCGACCGCGGAGTCCTTCACGCACCAGGCAACGTCAATTTCCATCCGATCCATCGACCTTATCTGCGCTCTTCTGGCGCAGCCCCCCCCCCCCCACCTGTCCCCCCCACCTGCGTGACCCCCCCCCCCCGGGACCCCCCCCCCCCGGGACCCCCCCCGGGACGCCCCCCCGCCCAAGGGGTGGATAGTAATAATTGTATATTTTGCGCATTTGATCCAGAGTAGTTGAGATTTGATTCGGCCATATCTTTCTGAATGTAACTTGTATTTTTATAATTGTATTTTTTATATGATCTGTAAAGTTTATATTTTCATTTGCTACCAGGCATGAATTCATTATAATTTATTATATATATTTTTCCTTATTTTCTTTCTTTATTTACACGTGCGTAATAAACGAAGCATTTTGAGATTTCATCCGCCCAGATCTTTATTAATTTTACTTGAATTATTATAATTTTAATGTTTATATGATCCGTACATTTTATATTTTCATGTGGTATCAGGCATGAATTTATTTTATTATTTTATTTCATGTATTTACATGCGCGCAATTACACGCATCTAACTATTGGACTCAGCTCTGGGGACACGGTGCGGCTGCAGAGTTTACCTTGCAACATATATGATAGAGCAACTTAAGTGCCTGCAGAACTTAATAATATAAGCACACTTATTCTCCAGGCAGACAGACAGAAACAGTCTGTCTGTCTGTCTGTCTGTCTGTCTGTCGGTATATTATGTTACGAGCGACCAGAGTCGCTGTCCTGGCGGAGACCGCGGAGTCCTTCATGCCACCAGGCAACGTCAATTTCCATCCGATCCATCGACCATATCTGCGCTCTTCTGGCGCAGCCCCCCCCCCCCCCCCCACCCACCGGGACCCCCCCCGGACCCCCCCTCGGCCCAGGGTTTCACTCCTAATAATGTTGTATTTTGCGCATTATTGACACAGAGGTTGAGATCTGTCATTCATTTCCACGCGCGTATACGCACGTATCTATCTATCTATCTGTCTATCTATCTATATATCTATCTATCTATCTATCTGTCAATTAAACTATCATCTGTCACAAGGGTTTTCAGCCCAAGGACCCCCTGAGAGAGAGATGAAGCCGGGACCCCCTCTATATAAGCTCACAACGTCTTGCACTTTGAGACGAGCTTCTAGATCTGCTTGTGGATCTGTCTGAGTATATTATGGTGGAGAAATTGAGGCTATTCAAGGATTATTATTATTATTATTATTATTATTATTATTATTATTATTATTATTATTATATATTATATATTATTATTATTTGGTCCCTGAGTCGAATCGACAGCAGCTATATTTATTTTATTTTAATGTCAATAAAATGTATACTAAATATTATAGGCTACTAATATTTCCTGAATGAATTAACTTGGTAAATAGGGTCGGGATGACATGTTGCTATAGTCATTAATTACCCCAACCAACATCAAAGTTACCGTGCATTATCATTAAATCAAATAAAAGTTTATTATTACATCTGTCTTGCCTGTATGTCCTTTCACGAAAGCAATTGGCACTACTTTATTTAGTGTCCAAGCATTTGGAGAGATTCAGTTTTAACCTATAACTCATCTCTGAAGTGTCTATGTTACTTCTGTGTATTAATTATGAGTTGATTAATACTCAATAAAATGATACATGTTGAAATGTAACTTTCGGATCAGCGCGCATCATGCGCTGTAATTTCTCCTTCACTTTGCTGCCCAAAAATTGCTGATCTACAAGCTCACAACGCATCAGCAGGACGTTTTGAGGAAATCCGATATTTTTGGAGAAGCTCTTCTGTCTATTTAAATGTTCTGTATGAGTCATAATAGTAGCCTGGTTATTAATCTACAATCACCATTAACGCCGTTGATGAAATGACTGAGCGCGTGTCTGAGCGCATGTCAGGGTGTGTGTGTGTGTGTGTGTGTGTGTGTGTGTGTGTGTGTGTGTGTGTGTGTGTGTGTGTGTGTGTGTGTGTGTGTGTCTATCTCCAGCAATGTACCGCTTGCCTACAGCTGCCCCGCCCCTAAACCCACAAAAATATACAATATAGAGGGGGTCCCTGCTTAATCTTTCTCTCAGCTAGGGGGTCCTTGGGCTGAAAACCCTTGTGACAGATGATAGCCGTTTGAAAATCGCGCAAGAATTAACAGCTAAACTGTTGATAAATAGATAGATAGACAGACGAACAGACAGACAGACAGACAGACAGACAGACAGACAGACAGACAGACAGACAGACAGACCCAGGCCGTGGGAGGCACTCAATCACACTAACCGATGCGCTTTCTTAATTATAATATATAAGAATAATAATTATAATAATCCTACACTTCGCATATATAAATTATTATATTATGACCATACACTAACCACTTCCTACCTATGTTATACGCTATTTGAAAATAGCAGATCTACAAGCTCACAATAACGAAGCTTGTAGATCTGCTATTTTTTGAACAATCACCGCGTTGGGACCGCGTTGGGGGGGTGGCAGCTGTACCGCTGGAGATAGTTAGATAGATAGATAGATAGATAGATAGATAGATAGATAGATAGATAGATAGATAGATAGATAGATAGATAGATAGATAGATAGATAGATAGATAGATAGATAGATAGATAGATAGATAGATAGATATTTAGATAGATTTAAAGATAGACAGACAGACACACAGACACGCCTTTTTTTAGGGTAAGTTTATTTCATTTTTCATTTCTGAAACAGCTCCATTGGCAGCGCAAAGGTGGAGCTTGGGGGTCCCTAATAAAACCACCAAAAAGGTTAGACTACAATGGGCTATATATATGTAAAGTCGACGTTGTGTATTATTATTAGGGCTGGGACTCGATTAAAAAAATTTATCTAATTAATTAGAGGCTTTGTAATTAATTAATCTAAATTAATTGCATGTTTAATCGCATATCAATATTTGACCTGAGAAGCAATTTATTTTCAGTTAAAACAGATTTTTGCTGAATCAATGAGTGAATACATAAGTTTAAGCAACAAAAAAAATAGTTCTGCACACAACCGTGTTTTTTTTATCCACGCTTCCATCAGAGTTTTTTTAATCTAAATTTCCCATCCACTGGGCCAAGCAAAGCAGTCTGATCGGCTTCTTGTCCCATTGGGTGCACTGGGGTGTGTTGGCTGTTGGTTGGTGCACTGGTATGATCGGTACACCTGAAACTCGTCCAGTGAGAAAGGTTCTGTGGTGCATAAACTAAGCGCGATTAAAATGCGATTAATTTTTTTAATCGCGTTAATTTTCTGTAATTAATTAATCTAAATTAATCAGTTAAAGTCCCAGCCCTAATTATTATGTTACGTGCGTAATTACGCGCGTCGCAAAAATCTGATTGATATCGTTAGATAAAGTTCATAATTAAATATAATATATTCATGACTGATACCAAATGAAAATATAAACTTGAAAGATCATAGAAACATTAAAATTATAAGAATTCAAGTACAATTGGCAGAGATATGGCCTAATCAAATCTCAACCGCTCTCTGTCTCCTGCACAAATTATGCTGACTCTCGACGGCGTCGGTTAAGTTGGTTGTGCGTCGCAACGGTACCGACGCCGTCAGTAGCGGCGCGACGCTACTGATGGCGTCGGTCAGTAGCGACGCCGTCAGTAGCGGCGCGACGCTACTGACGGCGTCGGTCAGTAGCGACGCCGTCAGTATAGCGGCGCGACGCTACTGACGGCGTCGGTCAGTAGCGACGCCGTCAGTAGCGGCGCGACGCTAATGACGGCGTCGGTAGCGTTGCGACGCACAACCAACGCAACCGACGCCGTCGAGAGCCAACCGACGAAACCGACGCCGTTGGTTGACTCCGTCGGTGGCCACCCATGGAGTCGATCCTTCATGGCACCGCAACGTCAATTTATCGACCATATCTGCGCTCTTCTGGCGCAGCCCCCCCCACACCTGCGTGCCCCCCCCCCACCTGCGTGCCCCCCCCCCCCCGATCAACAAGCTCTGCAGCGCGATACAGAGTCTGCTGCATTGGATCTGCTCTTTGATGCTCTTGGATGCCGCACATGATTTTTCAAAGTAATTACGCACGTAACATAATCATACACAACGTGTACTGTACATCCCACTGTAGGCTAACCCCCACAAGCTATCTCCGTGCCACCCCTACATATATATAGCCCATTGTAGTCTAACCTTTTTGGTGGTTTTATTAGGGACCCCCAAGCTCCACCTTTGCGCTGCCAATGGAGCTGTTTCAGAAATGAAAAATGAAATAAACTTACCCTAAAAAAAGGCGTGTCTGTGTGTCTGTCTGTCTATCTTTAAATCTATCTAAATATCTATCTATCTATCTATCTATCTATCTATCTATCTATCTATCTATCTATCTATCTATCTAACTATCTATCTATCTATCTAACTATCTATCTCCAGCGGTACAGCTGCCACCCCCCCAACGCGGTCCCAACGCGGTGATTGTTCAACAAATAGCAGATCTACAAGCTTCGTTATTGTGAGCTTGTAGATCTGCTATTTTCAAATAGCGTATAACATAGGTCGGAAGTGGTTAGTGTATGGTCATAATATAATAATTTATATATGCGAAGTGTAGGATTATTATAATTATTATTCTTATATATTATAATTAATAAAGCGCATCGGTTAGTGTGATTGAGTGCCTCCCACGGCCTGGGTCTGTCTGTCTGTCTGTCTGTCTGTCTGTCTGTCTGTCTGTTCGTCTGTCTATCTATCTATTTATCAACAGTTTAGCTGTTAATTCTTGCGCGATTTTCAAACGGCTATCATCTGTCACAAGGGTTTTCAGCCCAAGGACCCCCTAGCTGAGAGAAAGATTAAGCAGGGACCCCCTCTATATTGTATATGTTTGTGGGTTTAGGGGCGGGGCAGCTGTAGGCAAGCAGTACATTGCTGGAGATAGACACACACACACACACACACACACACACACACACACACACACACACACACACACACACACACACACACACACACACACACACACACACACACACACACACACACACACACACACACACACACACACACACCCTGACATGCGCTCAGACACGCGCTCAGTCATTTCATCAACGGCGTTAATGGTGATTGTAGATTAATAACCAGGCTACTATTATGACTCATACAGAACATTTAAATAGACAGAAGAGCTTCTCCAAAAATATCGGATTTCCTCAAAACGTCCTGCTGATGCGTTGTGAGCTTGTAGATCAGCTATTTTTGGGCAGCAAAGTGAAGGAGAAATTACAGCGCATGATGCGCGCTGATCCGAAAGTTACATTTCAACATGTATCATTTTATTGAGTATTAATCAACTCATAATTAATACACAGAAGTAACATAGACACTTCAGAGATGAGTTATAGGTTAAAACTGAATCTCTCCAAATGCTTGGACACTAAATAAAGTAGTGCCAATTGCTTTCGTGAAAGGACATACAGGCAAGACAGATGTAATAATAAACTTTTATTTGATTTAATGATAATGCACGGTAACTTTGATGTTGGTTGGGGTAATTAATGACTATAGCAACATGTCATCCCGACCCTATTTACCAAGTTAATTCATTCAGGAAATATTAGTAGCCTATAATATTTAGAGAATACATTTTATTGACATTAAAATAAAATAAATATAGCTGCTGTCGATTCGACTCAGGGACCAAATAATAATAATATATAATATATAATAATAATAATAATAATAATAATAATAATAATAATAATAATAATAATAATAATAATAATAATCCTTGAATAGCCTCAATTTCTCCACCATAATATACTCAGACAGATCCACAAGCAGATCTAGAAGCTCGTCTCAAAGCGCAAGACGTTGTGAGCTTATATAGAGGGGGTCCCGGCTTCATCTCTCTCTCAGGGGGTCCTTGGGCTGAAAACCCTTGTGACAGATGATAGTTTAATTGACAGATAGATAGATAGATAGATATATAGATAGATAGACAGATAGATAGATAGATACGTGCGTATACGCGCGTGGAAATGAATGACAGATCTCAACCTCTGTGTCAATAATGCGCAAAATACAACATTATTAGGAGTGAAACCCTGGGCCGAGGGGGGGTCCGGGGGGGGTCCCGGTGGGTGGGGGGGGGGGGGGGGCTGCGCCAGAAGAGCGCAGATATGGTCGATGGATCGGATGGAAATTGACGTTGCCTGGTGGCATGAAGGACTCCGCGGTCTCCGCCAGGACAGCGACTCTGGTCGCTCGTAACATAATATACCGACAGACAGACAGACAGACAGACAGACAGACAGACAGACAGACAGACAGACAGACAGACTGTTTCTGTCTGTCTGCCTGGAGAATAAGTGTGCTTATGTTATTAAGTTCTGCAGGCACTTAAGTTGCTCTATCATATATGTTGCAAGGTAAACTCTGCAGCCGCACCGTGTCCCCAGAGCTGAGTCCAATAGTTAGATGCGTGTAATTGCGCGCATGTAAATACATGAAATAAAATAATAAAATAAATTCATGCCTGATACCACATGAAAATATAAAATGTACGGATCATATAAACATTAAAATTATAATAATTCAAGTAAAATTCATAAAGATCTGGGCGGATGAAATCTCAAAATGCTTCGTTTATTACGCACGTGTAAATAAAGAAAGAAAATAAGGAAAAATATATATAATAAATTATAATGAATTCATGCCTGGTAGCAAATGAAAATATAAACTTTACATATCATATAAAAAATACAATTATAAAAATACAAGTTACATTCAGAAAGATATGGCCGAATCAAATCTCAACTACTCTGGATCAAATGCGCAAAATATACAATTATTACTATCCACCCCTTGGGCGGGGGGGCGTCCCGGGGGGGGGGGGGGTCCCGGGGGGGGGGGGGGGGGGGGGTCACGCAGGTGGGGGGGACAGGTGGGGGGGGGGGGGGGCTGCGCCAGAAGAGCGCAGATAAGGTCGATGGATCGGATGGAAATTGACGTTGCCTGGTGCGTGAAGGACTCCGCGGGTCGGTCGGTCGGTCGGTCCGTCGGTTGTTCGGTCGGTCCGTCGGTTGTTCGGTCGGTTGCGTCGCGACGCTACTGACGGCGACGCGACGCAACCGACGTTACCGACGCCGTCAGTAGCGTTTCGACGATGGCATGGCAACGTCGAGGTCGGTATCGGATCTCGCTCCTCCTGCCTATTTGACCAGGAGCACGCGCAGGCACACGCATAGATTTAAAACAACTTTAAATTCACACCTCAACAAAGTTTACAAAGGCTCCCGACTCACACCAGGTGAATTAACATAGGAATGAGCCTAGATGCATATCAATTGTCCATTGTGTGACCTGTAGTGTAGGTGTTAAGCGACGTGCGCGCCACGTCATGAAAATAGAGTGCAACCACGTTCCAATTCAGCAACGCAACACTAACCATGAGGTTCCATAGCACTTGTTTATGGCCTCTTTAATAGAAGTCCTTGACTACCATTGAATCTTATTGATCTCAATATAAGTTACTGTTGTGGTAGTTGTTTGATCTTTAGCAATAATGTAAGACAGCAGAGCTACACTAATAGGAGTGTTGTTATGTGAAGCAAACATTTTCAGGTATGCCAGTTAACTCGTCCGAGATGTGTTTTTGTGCTGTAGGCTGTTTACTTATTTTGCTTGGTGCGTCAAGCATTTTAATGCAACAACTGGCGCCTTGTGCGTCATGAAACCTGACCCGGTAGCAAGATTGTGATCACTAAAAACTCAACACATATTTTCTTCCCCAAAGCAAAATAATTTATGAGTTTAATAAAGAGGAACTGTTCCTGAATCAGTATGTACCTGGGGTGTTGAGCAGTCGGGACATGCGGCAGCTGTAGGAGATGAACTGCTGACAGTGTTCTGCACTGGCGGTGATGGCCGTCACCTTGGAAACACAAAGAATGAATAGATTCTCTTATAATCCGAGTTAAGCAGACTGGTTAGAAGCTCTCTGTGAAAGAACAGCTTCTTAAGAAGGGAACAATGTGCACCACGATGCTTTAGTTAACGTTCACTTCACTGGGAGAGACGGAAAGAGACAGACAGACAGACAGACAGACAGACAGACAGACAGACCGACAAACAAACAGACAGACAGAAAAAACTTTTTTTTACGGTGTGGCAATAGGCTACAGGGGGCTATTATCTATTAGAGCAGTGGTTTTCAACCTTTTTCATGCCGAGGACCCCTAAATTGATATACATTTGGCCGCGGACGCCCATTTGAAAATGTTTTGTGCCAAGCACCCCCTGAAGCAAAGATATCAGTTAATTTTCGCTTTAAAAAATGTAAATATTCAAAGATATGCACACCTTTTCAAGGTTTTTCAAAAATAGCAGATATACAAGCTCATAGCGCGGCAGTCGGTGCCGTGCTATGAGCTTGTATATCTGCTATTTTTGAAAGGCAAAAGTAAGTGGTTAAAAATGATTGTGACGCTATGTTAACTCATTTCGCTGGGGACCCCCTGGTACTCCCTCAAGGACCACTGGTGGTCTCCGGACCACCGGTTGAAAACCACTGTATGAGAGGGTTGTTCTGTTGTGCCTGTCCGTCTGTGTGACTGCCCAGAGCGATTGTCAGAAAATACTGGACCGATCAGCACCATATGTTGAAATCAAACAATTTGGATTCGTACGTCATGTCAAAGATGACTGATGTCACAGGCTGGCCACATTAAGTGTGAGATCCAGATGAAGCCACAATGTTCCCGTGTGGACCTCGTTTCAATTAAGAGAGAAAGTCATTCAGCAAAATAAACTCGTTCATCTGAAACCCCAAGTGAAGGTCATTTCGGAAAGTGAAATGTTACGATGAGTTACCTGGTCCATGGAGGTACTGTAGTTGACCTGGATGACAGTGCGTCTCTCTCTGCTGGAGCCTGTCACTGTGGTCTGAGCTGGAAGGTTGTTCATCACTGTGGTCCACACCTTGTCCTCTACACACGCACACGCACACACACACACACACACACACACACACACACACACACACACACACACACACACACACACACACACACACACACACACACACACACACACACACGAATGAGAGCTGAGGTAAGCTCTCCACATATCGTACAGTGGCAGTATATCATGAGCACAGCACAGCATCAGCTAAGAATGTTTTTATTTATTTTTTAATGGTAAAGACTAAGAGGCCAGCATAAAACAACTTAAAAACTGCAAAAAAACTCAACCGTGTCGACCAACAAAAATGAAATAACTGTAAAAAGTGCTGAGGCCAGACATATTGGCCAATCCACACACCAGAAGTTGTGGTTCAGCCTCCTGCTGTGAGACTTGAAGGCTTTGATATAGTATATGTGCTCATCTCTGCAGAGTTCCTACATGACCAACCTGCTCATTCGCTCTGTCTATAAAGATGAGTATCTGTGTGTGTGTGTGTGTGTGTGTGTGTGTGTGTGTGTGTGTGTGTGTGTGTGTGTGTGTGTGTGTGTGTGTGTGTGTGTGTGTGTGGCTATAGCTTTGTTGTCATGGAAACCCCAGGACAAGGGCTGGAGATTCCTTTACACACACACACACACACACACACACACACACACACACACACACACACACACACACACACACACACACACACACACACACACACACACACACACACACACACACACACACACACACACACACACACACACCTGTCATGTTGCAGAAAACCTTGAAGGGGCCGAGGGGTCCACTGCCGTCAGGGTCAATCCAGTAGGAGTCAGAGGACCTGCCCAGGTGTTTATAGGCCTCACATGACGACTCATATATGGCTGTTAGAGAGAGAGAGAGAGAGAGAGAGAGAGAGAGAGAGAGAGAGAGAGAGAGAGAGAGAGAGAGAGAGAGAGAGAGAGAGAGAGAGAGAGAGAGAGAGAGAGATGGCTTAGTCTAAAAGCACTGCTGGTGCCCCCTACAATCTGTGCAACTCCTTACATCGAAAAATAAGTGCTTTGAACTGACTGACTCGTTGCCATCCTTGGAACCGTGCATTCTGACTAGTGGGACTGAAAAAATAAGAAATAATGAATGCATTCATTCATTTATTCATTCATTCAAATAAAAGATGGATAATCTAACATTATTTTTAGAGGCTGCATTGAGTGTGGCGTATACTCAATTGTATATTCACAGAAGGAACCCCAAAGGAAAGGTAATTGAGTCACTATAAGCAGTAGGGTCCATCCCCCCTAAAAAGCGATCCTCCCTCGAAAACGAGATGCTACATCTCAAGGGCTTTATTCCTAATAAAGAATTTCAATCATTATCTTCCGTGAACCGTGAAGGTGCACAGCAAATTAGCAATGCAAAAAAATTGCAAGCCCGGGAATCTTTTTCAAGATATTATGTTTGGAACCAAAGTGGTTGACGGACACACTGACATCCATCCTTGAAAAGGCATTGTTACAGAGACTGTGTGTGTCTCTGAGTGTGCAGCTTGTCTATGTATGTGTATGCACACCTGCATCTCATTAGACGTGTGTTTGCTGTCCGGCTTATTGTAATTCATGTGCATTGTATCATGAGGAAAATGTACAGGCTTAACTGTAGGCAGACACTGAAGAAATACAGAGTTCTGTTATAACCAAGCTCTGCTTCATAATTAACTTATATCACTGCTTGGACAGATAGAAGTCTCAGAAGGAGCCCGTGCTTGGAAGAAGCAGGTACAGTATTTATTATCCAGGAATGATCCAAGTAAACCAAAAAAAGTGATCAGCCAAGGAATTATTTCCAACAGGTCCTACCATGTATCGCTATAGGTAAAGAACATACTGTATGATTATAAACCTTTTGGAGAATAACACTAAAAACAAACAAACTCAGCCGGGCAAAACCTCTATAGCATATTGCTATGCTCCATTGCAACTACTGTCAGAGGCTTCTTAACACATCCGCTGCCAGGGACGCAGATCTGCGTCCTAATAGATAAAACCGTGGGCTGCCAGAGTAATCTAGGACGCAGATCTGCGTCTTCATGTTTAATTTAGTTAATAGACGATCACGCTGTCTTATTTACATTCCGAGATCATTTTCGCTTCCCAGTCACATCCGCTTCACCCGGAAGCAATTTCAGCAATTTCCGTTTCCGGTTTCCGGTTTTAGCTTGAAAAATGCGCTAATGCGGCTAAAATACGTTTTTTCACATGGTATAAAATACAAACGGATAGCTCCACTTCTATTTTCTTTGGTCCGGGTGACGATCAGTCATCGTCGTCGTGTATCACATTGTTTTTAGGCCGATCAGAGATTGTCGAAGACGTCACATCCGGTTTATGATGTTTTGACTATTTGAGCCCTTGCGGGGGGGGGGGGGAGTCATCGAGGGTGTAATTTTGCTGCTCTCTGGTGGTCGATTCTCGTAAGTGTTTAAAACCATGGCCTGAGAAACTTAAATGCATTTAAATAACAAAATAACAACAAAACAAAAAAACGCAAATCGCTGGCAAGGGGGTGAGTAAGTTATGAATAAACTCTGGCAGTCAATGTGTTAAGAAGGGAACAATGTGCACCACAATGCTTTAGTTAACGATCAGTTCACTGGGAGAGACGGAAAGAGACAGACATACAGGTCAGAATACAACGGTGGTTAATACAGGATATAATGTTATACACAACTCTGGGGGCTGTCACACATCAATAGTACTGTACATATTTTCTCTTTTCTTTTCTTCCCTTTTTTTTCTTTAAAAAAATATATTTTTTATTAGGGAATTCAATCAATACAAAGGTATGCATGCACAATTATATCCCTCTTTTTTTTTCAACCCCATATTGTCTCTGTATACAAAAAAAATTAAAAGAAGAGAAACAAAAAATACATATGTATAGTCATACGGGTGCTCACACTTTTTCTTCCTTTTAATTTACGTTTTAATTTAAGTGTCTCAACCTATTCAATAAAAGCCCTTCGAAGGGATTCTTGGACCCAATTCTCATAATGCTTTCCAGCTAACAGTCCCCAGTAACTCCTCTCCCTCCTTAAGTAAGGTTTGAACATCATCCTTCAGCTTGCTCGGTCCCTCCAGTCGGTGATATGGGCAAAGCTTCAGGATGTGCTGAGCACCGCAAGGCTGCATCCCAAGTCTCTAGCCTGATGTTTCCTCACTCCTCTATTCTCACTCGCACCGGAACTTTCCGTCGTTTTGATGCTCGTGCCAAGTCTCTTACTCCTGCTCCGAGGAGGGAGGAGTGAGGATTAGGAGGCATCTCTGAGGAGCTGAGGAAACACTATGTGTATCCTTCCAGGAAGACTTTCCAGGCTTTCAGTCAGACAGAAACCTCTTAACTCCATATATATATATATATATATATATATATATATATATATATATATATATATATATATATATATATATATATATATATATATATATATATATATATTAACCCCTACTCCACCATACTACTGTGTCACACAAAATTAGCAAAAATAGCCGATCTACAAGCTCAAAATGTGTCGCATGGCGACAGGGGCGCCGATATTTATAAGCTCTAGCGGGTGCCCAACAAGGCGCACATGCACGCGCGCGGTCGGTTAATTGACTTTTTTGGGGGGGTTTTGTAACTTTATTTCGGTTAATTTGGTTGTTCAGTGGCGATCTGAACCAGGCGATCTGATTTTGAAAAATAATTTACTTTAGCCCCCGGGCACCCACAGTTTCGGCGCCCTTGCATGGCGACACGTTTTTAGCTTGTAGATCTGCTATTTTTGCAACTTTTTTTATTTGAATTCTGAAAAGTAACACTTTTGGACGTATGAGGTGTTCCCGGCAGCAGCGCTACACAGCATGCCGCCCCTAAAGTTGTCAATATCATATTCCGCATGCATGTGTGCACATGGGTGCAGGTGTCGCGGGAAATGCAGATGAAAAGAGAAAAACTAAATTGCCATCAATGCATGTTTTTTTTTACGTGTCTAAAAAGAGTCATGTAGTTGGGGGGTGGGGCTCAGAAATGGAAATTGCTTAAAGGTAGGGTAAGTGATTTGCTTTGGTTAAAATAAGTGTTAAATAGCTCTATATTCTGATAGTACTCATTGCTATAGAGTGTTTGTTCAGTAACAGGAGTCTCCTTGTCTCTCCACCTCTTTATAGAACAGAAAATGCATTTTCGTTTCAGTTTCAGTTTCATTTCCAATTTTATCCAATCAGGATAGAGAACTCAATCAGGATACAGATTAAACAAGTGAAATTGGAAGTGATGCCACTAAGAAATGAGCAGGCAAAATTGGAACTGGAACACTATACAAATTAAGCTTAAAAATGGGTACTTTCTCCTGATTGGCTGAGATTTTGACACCTACCGAAAAATGTATTTTCTGTTTATTAAAGAGCTGGAGAGACAGGGAGACTCCTGTTACTGAAAAAAACACTCTAGCAATGATTACTATCAGAACATAGTATTTTAACCTTTTAACAAAATACTTTTTGTTTTAACCAAAAAATATCACTTACCCTACCTTTAACATGGCGCTTCACGGAAGCTGACGTGCCATTTCTCTAAAACAACTTGTCTTAGTTTCCTCGCAGCCGTGCAGCCTGAGGCTCACCTATGAGCCGCATGTTGGAGTTCATATTTGAGGAATTGAGGTCATACTCACAGGTGTGGCAGGTGGCTCCTGTGTATCCTGTCCTGTCGCAGGTACAACTGAAGCTGTCCCAGGTCTGCTTACAGTGACCTCCATGTTCACAATGGTTGAACAAACACCTGGAAGACAACGCGCGCGCGCACGCACGCACACACACACACACACACACACACACACACACACACACACACACACACACACACACACACACACACACACACACACAGATCTCAGGAAGAGACGTGGGGTACTGAACGCTGTTCTGTGTGCACCTGCAGCTAAAACTCTCTGAACGCACACTGTCAATAGTAAACCTGAACGCTAAATCACTCCTGCAGCTGTCAATCCTAAAACCCCTGTAGGACAATATTTCTTCAATCAGATTGAAATCATTCCGATCATTTGTTTACATGGGCGGCCGCTAAATCAAAGTGATCCTCTGTGTGTGCGGCGTGCGTGCATGTGCCTGTGCGTGTGCGTACGTAAGTGTGTGCGTGTTTAACAGGTGCAGCCTGAGTGTTGTGACCCAGCACCATCTGTGGCACAGAGCCTCTCACAATGTGGGTGTGTGCGTGTGCGTGTGCGTGTGCGTGTGCGTGTGCGTGTGCGTGTGCGTGTGCGTGCGTGCGTGCGTGCGTGCGTGCATGCGTGCTTGCGTGCGTGCGTGCGTGCGTGCGTGCGTGCGTGCGTGCGTGCCAATGATCTCATTTCTGATTAAGACGAAATAAATACAACCTAAAATATAATTCTGCGAATAATGTCATTATAATTGAATATCTTGTTCATAATTGTCATTATTAATGTATTAACACATTAGAAGATGGTTAACTGAAACATATTGCCTCCATTAGGCCATCACTCTCCAGATGCTTTAGTTACTGGCAACTGTCATGCTCTGTTGCGCAGTATAGTTTCCCAGCAAACAACTCTAACACACAAAGACATGCAGAACACCCCTAACCTCAAAAATCTTCGGTGACCTTCAAATATCCACTATAAGCTTTGACTCCTCCTGTTGTGTTTCACTGACAAAACGCTTGCTGATTGATTGCTACAGTACCCTCTCATATTCAATATTCTCATTGGCTGTTGCCCAGCAATATTCACTTTACGCTAGGAATAATCAATGGGGAGCAGATCATTATTGAGAAATAAACCCTGACAGGGTGATTAGACCCTGACCAGCGGGGGTCTACATCACCCTGAAGTGATTGACCCAATCAGAATCAAGCATTCAACCAAGCGGCGTAATAAACTTGCATAACATGTCCTTGTGACTTGCATGTGACTTGTCTGGTGAGTGCACGGTAACAGGATCACAGGTGAATGACCCAGATGCAGACGCCTGAGGCAGAGCAGGTGCGGTTCAATAGATGTATTAATCAAAATGAGGCACAAAGATTTATCGGATGGTGAGGCTGGCAAAGGTCAGAATCAGTCGAACACAGGCAAACAAATCCAAAGGGAGTCTCTTTTAAAACGTATATATTCTCTGGTTACATGTCGGGAAGCCGACATGTTGCCTTTCCGACGGTTACTAATACTATACCTAACCCTAACCGCATGCGGAAGCCACGTAGTCGGAGTAGTGGGATGTCGGAATTATGAGCGGTACCTATATACTGTACCTCCAGTAGAAAATTAGCCTTGTAAATTGGAAGTCTGAAAATTATCCATCACAAAAGCATTGGTTGAATGAACTTTCTTCTTACTGTATACTCCTGAGAAGATCGTGTACAATGTGAGGAGAAGACCCGAAATATATAAACATTTGGGGCTCTTTTCTTGATATTCTGCCTTCATTAACTCCTCCTCTTGGTTGAGGTTATAATAAGTTGCTGTTACTGTGAAGGTTGCTGTTGTCAATGCTGTTTATTGTGCCATTCTGGGGTGGGAGAGGGCTTGGTGGGGAGGGTTGTTTTTTTTCTTCTTTCTTTTTTTTCTAATGTCTTTTTTTCTTGCTTTTGTTGTATAAAATGTAAAATGGATGGATGTACTCTGTACACTGTCAATAAATACATCTTTGTATTTTGTCCTCTTACAAAGTGAATCCACTACATCAATTACATACATTTATCAGTAGGAGCAAGCGCGCACGCACGCACACACGGACGCACAGACGCACGTGACAGAAAATGATAGCCCTGTTTATATTAAAGTAACAGCAATTTGTCTTTTATTTTGATGTGTGCGCATGTCCATGTGTCCATATGCTAAGTACGTGAAATGTGAACGGGTAGGCGTTTGCATTGTGTGAGTTTTCTCTCTCTCTCTCTCACCTGTCTATAATGGCACACATGTCCAGGCTAACGTTCTCAAAAGCTCCCACAATGCCTCTCTCCACTGCATGCAGGTCAGCAGGCTGATCGTCCAATAGGACGGCTTGCATGCAGCCTTGGAAGGACCGTTGAGACGGAGGGAACAACGTCTGCAGGAAGTAACCTGAAAGGACAGGAAGAAAAGAGAAAGGAAACCAAAAAAAACAGTAAGACGATGAAAGACAGGTATTAGGAACAAGACAGTGGGAACAAAAGACAACACCACCATGAATGAAAGACAAATTCCTTAGAGAGAGATAAAAACACTGCACGAGAAGAGCACACATCAACATCATAATGGTTGCTGGGGCAACAGCTTTGGTCCTTGGTTATCGTCACTTCACAACCATGAACCTTCCTCAGCCCTTTGCTTTTACTGCCCTTTCTCAAGGCCCATTAGCCTTCATATAGGAAGACTAAAAGGACTTTTATAGCTGGAACTCTGCACCTTTATGAGATACAGGAGTCGACGGACCATCCAGAGACAACACGTTCTGTACCATGACTGCAACAGGGACAAGGCTGGGTCAGGACCAGAGGACTTAGAATTCCATCTATGTCATGAAGGTGTGTCACTCATAAAACACAGTATCTCAACGACATCGTCATCATCTGTACGTTATTGTCTGTGACACTCTGACAGGCCTATCACCTTCAAGGTCTAGGCAGCAAAAAATATTTATTACTGAGTGCGTGTGTGCGTGCGTGAGTGAGTGAGTGAGTGAGTGAGTGAGTGTGTGTGTGCGTGTGTACGCTACACAACCAGAGTTTATGGTGAGGCTGAACAATGACCAACACAGTTCTGTTTGCAAACTGTGTGTGTGTGTGTGTGTGTGTGTGTGTGTGTGTGTGTGTGTGTGTGTGTGTGTGTGTGTGTGTGTGTGTGTGTGTGTGTGTGTGTGTGTGTGTGTGTGTGTGTGTGTGTCTGTGTGTGTGTGTGTGTGTGTGTGTGTGTGTGTGTGTGTGTGTGTGTGTGTGTGTGTGTGTGTTTATCTGGACAATTCTTTCTTCCCCAAAAAGTATGAAAACAACATCATAAGAAATATATAAATATATATCTTGTCATCCTCGCCATCTGTCTCCTCTCCTCTGCACCTGTCTGCTGTCTATCCACCAGAGAGAGGGGGAGAGAGAGAGAGAGAGAGAGAGAGAGAGAGAGAGAGAGAGAGAGAGAGAGAGAGAGAGAGAGAGAGAGAGAGACAGAGAGAGAGAGAGAGAGAGGTGAGAAAGAGTGCAGACGGCAGCTGGTAGACAGTTCTTTGTGTCCTGAGGATTCACTGTTGAAATCTTTCCCACAATTCCTACTCTGCCGTTGTCTGGAGACGACGTTAAGCACGAGCAATAGAATCTTATTTCGTTGCACCAAATTGTGCTGGAACCTCTTAAATGTTCCGCCTTATTTAGATAGAGGAGAAGGGTAGTGGGACGGACTTGTGTGCTGTGCATCTGACCACATTTTAATTGCTTTAATCGAAGCTAATTTAATTTAAACAAAAGACAACATCTATGCCTATACACATTGCGGCAAAATCTCAACCCTGTTTCCAGCTCTGTGTCCCCAGAGCATTGTCAGTGCGGTAAATCAACCATTTTAAGAAAACAGGAAGAAAGTGGACACTTTCCACAATAGCAGTATTTCAATAATGAGTTACATGCTCTGACCAGTTTCAGCATGGCAGGATTCACTGTGACACACTCACTGTATGGACAATATTAACCCATTAAAACCGCGGAACGCATCTGTGTAACCACTTAAACCATTATTTTATACTTTGGATATTCAAAAATAGACGATATACCAGCTCATAGCGTGGCGATGAGCTTGTAGATCTGCAATTCTTTTTGTTCTTGAAAGATTGTGAAATCTTTGTTGTTTGGTAAAGCAAACGTTTTTAACTCAAATCTGTGTGTGTGTGTGTGTGTGTGTGTGTGTGTGTGTGTGTGTGTGTGTGTGTGTGTGTGTGTGTGTGTGTGTGTGTGTGTGTGTGTGTGTGTGCGTGTGCGCGTGTGTGTGTGTGTTCCCTCATAACAAATCCAATCTCCAGTTCTCTCCTGTCAGTCACTAATTTCTCTAAGCGCCCCCGTCAGAATTGAAAAACCACTCCCCGTAAAATAGGCTTTGGGTTATGCTCCTACAAGCAGATGCTGCGGTGGAGATGAGAGGAGGGAAACGGATGGGATGAGTTTACCACAGAGTTTACCCCCCTCCCCCACACACACACACACACACACACACGCACACACGCACACACGCACACACGGTTGGCCAGACATACTGTGCAAAATCATCCTCCTCTCCTTTGCCTTAGGGCTGCTTTTAGATTGTTTCAGGCTACCTGTTTCAGACAGAGAAGCCCAGAACGACTTGAAAATGTGATCATAACGCTGTTTAGCATGCATGCATGAGACATTTTCCATTCAAGCCTGAAGCAAACTCAAGTGCAAAAAAGGAACAATAAACAAATACATTGGACGCTGAAAGTCAACTCGGAACAATGGGAGCGAACTGGAACTGTTTACAGGTACTGTTAGTGACAAATAAACCTTGATTCTTGTTTGCCACAACACTTTCTGCTTCAAAGCAGCCATTATCTGGTCAATTTAACAGTCAGTGATTGACTGCTCATACAGCGCACACTGCTATGGCAAAGTGCAAATCCTCCTCAGTGCATGTGTGTGTGCGTGCGTGCCTGTATGTGCTGTCCTTACTCCTTTTTGTGGTTTCATGCTCCAATTTTAGCCTACCCATTTTTAGCTTTGCCTTAAGTATACTGTTTTTTTCGTGGTGTGTTCAATACTTTTTTCCTGTGCTATTCCACTTTATACCACATACAACTATTTGAACTATTTGTGGACTTTACTTTTGTAATGTGTGGATTTCTTGAGTTAATACCAATGTCTGGTAAAAACAAATCATGTGAATAGCGTCATTGGAAATATATTTACTGGGAAAAAAGTTGATTAGTTCAATATTTAATTTGCCCATTGTATCTGTAAACAAATATGCTTGAAATATATCATGTTTATAATGTGTTGTAAACTGGATGTTTGTCAAAGTAAGGAGAGTAGCTAATTCAAATACTTTCTTCATACGGTCATTGATAGTCCATTTTAATATAGAATTAATTTGTTTTGACTGGGTTTCATTGAGCACTCTGGTTAATACATTGAATTAGTACATAAAGTGCTTCAAGCTTTCTGCTTTACTTTAATATTTAAATGAACACTGTTGATTGTTATCCTATAGGTCCTATTGTTCTGATGTGAGGAGATCATACTTCATGTATTCAGTGTTTTTTCTCTGGAAAATGTGGAAATGTCAGCGAGATTACGTTGCTGAGGATGAGTGTGTCCTGATGGGAATATCAAAGTCCAAACTACCTCTATCACTTACTGACATTTAATAAAGACCAACACGCACGCATTCATGAACTACTTCATGAACGCACACACGCACATGCACACCCAATTTATTTTTCTTCGTTTCCTACATTTAAAAGATATATATTATTTCAAAAGATTTAACTTTTCATCAATTAAAAAAAATATTCCAACATTTTTCAAAAGTATTTCATAAATACAATTAAAAAATCATTATGTATGTTTCAAAATATCATCAATAAATAGTAAAAATTGCAGATCTACAAGGTTGTAGATCTGCTATTTTCACTAGTTTGGGTCCCAGGCAAACGTCAAATTTATCTTTTGGGTCTTGAGCTAAAACGTTTTGGAACCACTGCAAGAATCAAAGTCAAGTGCCCCACTTCATTAAACATGGAGGAGATATACAGTAGTGAAATGAGCTGTTTCTGAAAATTGGGCAAATCAGTTGAAGCACTTCATTCATTCAGCAGTTTTCATTATGAAGAGTTATTATATCTATATACAGTAGATCAGACAGCATTCCTCAAGGTGCTGAGGAACAATATGTACAACATATTAGATTAGATCAGCCTTCATGTCCCAGTGGGATATTCATTTTTACTTCTATTGTCTACTATTTTTCCGGCTGAAATCATTTGAGATAGAACTAAATTAACTCTTTAAGACCGGGAACGCATCTGTGTCATTTTTATATTTCGTTGGGCTATTCAAGTGCCGCACTATGAGCTTATAGATCTGCTATTTTTTAAAAATCACGAAAAAAAAATGTTTTTCTTTTTTTTTGGCGGACAATTGTAACTCAAATCTTTGCTTCTGGGGGTTCCTGGATCTAAATATTTTACAAATGTTCGCTTAAAAAAAATAATAATAATCCAAGAATGCCATGAATTTTCAAGATTGTTCAAAAATAGCAGATCTACGAGTGCCACGCTATGAGCTTGTAGATCTGGTATTTTTGAATAGCCAAAGAAATCTAAAAATGACACAGATGCGTTCCCGGTCTTAATGGATTAAACTTGACAGCTATCTGGCTACATAGCAGGCTAGTTGTTACCTTTCTTTATTGAGCAGGGAATCAAACAAGCCACCATAATGGAAAAATAACTTAAATTAGATAAACGTATCAAAATGAACCAGGATTTTACTTTATTCGCCTTGATGGAATCCCTTAAAGGACGACTTCACCACTTTTCAACATGTCTTCATATAATAGGTCCTCACTATTGCTCATGATAAAATGATACAATTTTTTTCTACTTGGTCTGTGTCTCAGAGGAGGGCTGTAGACAGTTCAGAAACCCGTCTACCAGTGACATCATCAATGGGGAATCCAAGCTAATAGAAACTGCAGGCTTTGTATTCCTGGAAAGTTGCAATACAATAATAGATCCCATTGTTCTCGCCTTAATAAAAATCTGAATAAAAAAATGTGTAATCTTTTTGGAAAAAGAATTCCTGCCTAACGATGATGTCACTGGTAGACGGGTTTCTGGACTGTTTACAGCCCTCCTATGAGACACAGACCAAGTAGAAAAAAATTGTATAATTTTATCATGAGCATTAGTGAGGACCTATTATATGAAGACATGTTGAAAAGTGGTGAAGTCGTCCTTTAACTCCATCAGTAAACAGCTGCTGCTGAATGAAGTCTTATAGGAGTCAAATAAAACACAACACCTGACTAGATACTGTACAAGATACGTTAGATTTGTAGAAGGTTTTGGTGAGGCAGAGCTCAACACCTACACCTACTGTATATAAACCTATATTGATCTCCATAAAACCACATATTAATCTCCATAAAACCACATATTGATCATTTCTTCCCGATAGTTTTCTGTCCTAAACTTCTCCTGTGTATCTGAAACCTGACATGAACATGGGAACACATCATACACCAAGGATACAGTTTGTATTTTAGTTCTGCTGGTGTTCAGGGTCAAGAGTTTGGCTAAGGTTTGTATTTTAGTATTGCTTCTTAACTCAGCCATGCAAGATGAGCAGGTTTCACGTTTACCTTCCCTTCCACAAGGCAGGGGTGGTGCTCACTCACTGATGGGTGGTGTTAGGTGTGTGTGTGTGTGCGCGCACTCGCGTGCGTGCGTGTGTGCGTGCGCGCGTGTGTGTGTGTGCGTGTGTGTGTGTGCAGGTGTGGGTGTGTGGGTGCGTGCGTGTACATATGGTTGTTGTGCATGTGTGTGTAGATTTGTAGATGTTAACTGTTTATACGAAAAACAAATCACTATCCGTTTAGGACTAATTAACCAAAAAATTTGATTAACTCATATCAATAATGTCAATAATTAATACTAGACCGGTGCCCGTTGTGCAGTGGCCAACTCGGCAACGATGCAAGTTGAAAAGGCACTGCCCACACAGTTATGCAAAACCTATAGTACCCTTCGTCAACGTACCCGTTGTACCAGTCCCTATACCCATACAGGTATATGAAGATATCTGTATCTGTCTGTCCATTTTATGCCCATATACAGTACAGTATGGAGTGGCACGGCACTCCCTCAGGTCATCGGCGACTTGCACACAGAGTTTGAAGTCGGTCAGTCGGATGGTTCTGGAGATAAGTGAACTACAGACGCACACACGCACAGACGGACACGGAGATTTTGCACATTTATATGGTAGGACATTTTTTAATATATAATTGTAACTCAGTCAAGTGTTACATGCTCGTTCTGTTTTTCAAAGTGACCGTCAGCAGTTCTCAGAATGGATTCAAGTCATTAATTAGTTTCAAAATCGTTTCATTTATAATGTGGAATGTGCACAGCTTTGAGATGCTAACGTGCCGGTTGACGTGCTGTCATTACTATAGTAGTGACAGCTGAACCACTGTTCCAGAGCTGCGAGTCCTGTTCATTTTATCCTGTTGGACTTATCCAACATAACAGCAGTGGTGGAAAGTAATTACATTTACTCAAGTACGGAGTACAATTTTGAGGTATTAGTACTTTACTTGAGTGTTTCCAATTTTCAATGCTTTTACTTCTACTCCACTACATCTCATAGGCAAATATTGTACTTTTACTCCACTACAATTATTTGAAAACTTTAGTTACTAGTTACTTTGCAGATATAAATTACTATATTATGAAGCATACCGTAACCACTTATTTTATACATAGGCTATTTGAAAATAGCCGATCTACAAGCTCACAACGCGTCGCATCGCGACACGTTGTGAGCTTGTAGATCTGCTATTTTCAAACATTTTAGTACTTGTACTTTTGGTACTTTAAGTACATTTTGATACCATTTGATACCAACTCGGCAACGATGCAAGTTGAAAAGGCACTGCCCACACAGTTATGCAAAACCTATAGTACCCTTCGTCAACGTACCCGTTGTACCAGTCCCTATACCCATACAGGTATATGAAGATATCTGTATCTGTCTGTACAATATTTGCAGATTTATAAATATTTCTGCCCAAACCACCCAGAAGCCTATATGCGTTTCGCATCCCTCCTCCACCCCATTCACCTCCATAGTTGCTCATTTTCCTACTCCTCTCTTTCTCTCTGTCTTTCTAACTCTCTCTCTTCTCCCACTTCTCAGGTTCCTGCTGGGGGGGGTCATTGTCCAAGAAGCCGTGCCGACGACCTAGCCAGACTCCTGGGTCAGCAATAGCCTGGTAAAGCCCCTCCCTCCGGAAAGTCTAATTGTCTCCGCCAGGAGACTATGTTTTCGTTCTCGTCCTTCCGTGTGTCCACCAAGCTAACATTGGTCAAGATTCACGTGACAGTGACAATATTTTGAAAGGGTGTGCTTTGATTGGCTAGCGAGACGCATGATGAAATAGAGACCTATAAATAGGTGTGTCACTTCAGAAGATCATTTATATCTTTTGAAGTGAGGTAAGACCGGATTAATCAGGAACAGTACTGGCGGAGACCTGTGCTCCGAGGAGCACATTTTCTAGTTTCCATTTGATTTCAGGAAGGAGTCTGGCATGAGGGCTTGTTCGGCTTTTTTTCGTCGTCCACCAAGTGGACGAGCCTATCAGCGTCCTTCCTTAGCCTGGTAAAGCCCCTCCTCGCTCATCGTTCTGTGATTGACAGCGAAAGTTGGCCAATCAGGTGGCGAGTTCGAGTGAACCTGAATGGATCCGAGTGCAGCCGACGGCAGCCATTGTTTTCTGTCCACTGTTTTTGGTTTTCGGTTTTAAAACTTGAAAACGCTCTCAAACTTAAGATATCGTTCTGATAGAATTTAGTTGTTTAACTTCATATATGTGGTCAATTAATCATGACAGAGCCTATTTAAAAATAAATATTCAGAGAACCGGCAGGGGCGGGCAGTGACACGCATGTATCCGAATAAGGCAATCTATTTTGGGCATGGCCCTTTCAAAAGTCCTGTTGCGTCACATTGGTCTGGAGGTGGTAAAAACGAACTGCTGATTGGCTGAAGGGGAACAACTGCTGATTGGCTGAAGGGGTTGTCAGTCAACGGTATTACTCCCGCCCATGCTCCAGCCCACAGTCAAAAACACACACAGGTTCTCATGCCAAACTACTTCCTGAAATCAAATGGAAATTAGATTTTCCGGAGGGAGGGGCTTTACCAGGCTAGGTCAGCAAACCTCCCGGAACCTACGCCCCTTTCCCTCGTCCATTCAGTTATTGCCCCTCTGTCATTTTCACTCCCTAATGCGTCACTATAAGACTACAATAACTACTAGGCGCACATTGGCACTTCAAATACTACTCGAAACCAGGGTTTGGACAGCTGCCTCAGTGGCTTACTGTTAGCAACGCTTAGCTAGAAACCTCGACCTTCTGTGATCAAATCCCCCTGAAGGATTTTTTTTTTTGGGAGGTTAGGATTAGGATTAGGGTTAGGTTTAGGCATAGTTTTGTCAACATGCGACGTCGCCATGGCGTCCCGTCATGTCAAAACTTGACTTTCAGGGCGTCCCGTCATGTCAAAACGTTTCAGGGCTACTGACAGAGCAGCAAAATGTGACGCCTTGGGACTGAGAACGGGTTGCCCAGGGGTGTGGTCTTACCTCCCAGGTGATAGGTTCCTCCAGTGATGATGGTCAGGGGTGTGGTTGCGCGTACAGCCGATGATTCATCGCCATCAATCATCAACATGGCGAGGTTCTCCTTGGCGACCAGTCGTACCGCGTGCCATTGACCATCGTTAAGGCCTGAACCTGCAGGAACACAAACACCATCACATTTCACTTGTTTGATAACCTTGATATTTAAGCTATGCTTTTGCAGACTTCACACATTCGCATTGTTAGATGAAATGATAAAAAAAATCTCCCTGGTGAAATTTAGATGGCATTTTAAAAAGATTGCAGGAGGTGATATCTATCAGAGGCTGCTGGGAGGTGAATTGTATACCGGCTATAAAAATAACACATTGGTATCATGGGGGCAGAGCATTACAAAGAGAATAAACATTGGCTAACCAGATAAAGCATCACGTAATTCAGCATGAAACTCCAGAACCACCCCTCTTTGCTACAAACATAATTTGGGACTTTTGCCAAAGGGCTAGTATAGCAGAAGTGGCATCCAGTATTCATCAGCTGCAGATGTAATTTACCAGCATTGGGTGGTTGTCGTCGTGGATGGTAGCTATAGTATTAATTCATCAGCATTGGGTGGATGTAGTGGATGGTGCAAGTATTCATTTCAAGCCCTGAAGGTGAGTCAGAATCTAGCAGGGTGGTAGTTGTCTGAAACTCTTCCAGAAAGTGAACAGTGTGGGGGTGAGAGATATGGTTTAAAGCTGGCTGTGGTGTGTGTGTGTGTGTGTGTGTGTGTGTGTGTGTGTGTGTGTGTGTGTGTGTGTGTGTGTGTGTGTGTGTGTGTGTGTGTGTGTGTGTGTGTGTGTGTGTGTGTGTGTGTGTGTGTGTGAGTGTGTGTGTGTGTGCGGACAGGAACACACGTGGTGGAATTGTCAAACATATGAGAAACATGAGAATAATATGAGTCAGATGAGAGCTGAGCATCATCTCACCCCTTGATTTAGAGTGGGATGGAAACCTCACTCCCTGACACATGCACACACACACACACACACACGGACGCACACATGTCTGATCATTCGCGCACACACATGCACACAAGCACACACACACTACAGTGCATGGCAGACTACTTCCCACTCCCATGATGGGGGCCCTGGAAAAGCGCCATGTGTATGTGCATGGCACAGTATTATGTGTGACTACAGTGTGTGGGTGGGTACTAGCCCCCGCCCCACTTTATTTCATTAGATGTGACTCGAGTATTCTATCAACGTGCATAAACACAAGCTGGAGTAATAAAGGAGAGAAATGGGGAGAGGATAAGACAAGATCAGATTGCGTTTCATTGCTGCCGCCTCTCTTGTCACGCCGGCGTCTGTTAACAAGAGGAATGACCGATAAGGCACGCCCGATCTACTCTAGATTAAATAAAATATACAAGTTCACAACATGCTTGCCTCTGAAAGCCTTTCAGTGGTCACTGTGTACTTTCCAATTGATAAGAGAGTAATAATAACCGGGGAGAGAGAGAGAAAGAGACACGGAGAAACAGTTCTGCCAACGGCAAACCGGTGCTTGATTTTCAAAGAGGTCAGAACTGCAGGACGAAGGCTGCTCTATCTGTGTTGTTATTCTGTCTGACCGGGGGCTGTGCCTCGAGGTAAGGAAGAAAGTTTACCCGAGGAGAAACCCTTAGGGACGACGATCAACCAGGTGGGCTATAACTAAGGCTAGTAATGGCCCAGACATCTGGACTGAACTGAAGGAGCGGGACGTGAGGGTGGAGCTGATGAGGGTGGAGTTGAGAAATGGTAGTACTGTAGTGGTGGAAAAAGTACTCAAATGTTTTACTTAAGTAAAAGTATCAATACTGCAACGTAGAAGTACTCTGTTATAATATAAAAGTCCGGAATTCAAAATTTACTTGAGTAAAAGTGTAAAAGTATGTACTTAAAGTACCAAAAGTAAAAGTACAAAAATGTTTGAAAATAGCAGATCTACAAGCTCACAACGCGTCGCGATGCTTTTTTTTCCATAATACAATACGATGGTTCAATCGAGTGAATCAAAAAATGACGGGTATAAAAATAGGGATGTCTTTCACTGTGAAAGACATTTCTCAGTTCTAAAGGTTCTAAAGGCATCTATCTACAGTATAGTCAGGTTCACTATGTAAAACAATATACTTTCGTTCAAAATTTGTGGAGATTAGCAAAACTATACATTTTTTTTATCTTCAGAACATGGGGAATCCAAAAATCTATGTTTGCATTTGCACAGACACCTGCATGTCCGCCATATTGGACGTTCAAAATGGCCGCCATAAAATATATAATTTGTGCTACCTTGGCTTCTAGACGACATAGACAGTTAATTAAATATGCTAATCCTATGTTTTCTGGGCCAAGGAATCCAATAGAGACCTAAAGGATAGTGCACAGGGACTTGCAGCAGCGCCCCCTAGGGGATGGCCATGGAAATGCAGGTTGACTATGTTAGAAAATATACTTTTGTTACGAATTTTTGATTAGCAAAACTATAACACTTTTGGAATCTTCCGAGCATGGGGAATCCAAAAATCCTTGTTTGCATTTGCACATATACCTGCATGGCCGCCATATTGCATGTTCAATATGGACCACATAAAATATATAGTCTAATTTGTGCTACGTTGGATTCTAGACAACCAACCTTAATTAAATATATTTTCCAGGTCAAGGAGTCCAATACAGACCTCAATGTAGTTCTCAGGATTATAGAAAAGCAAGAAAACAAATGTAAATGTAAAACATAGTGTTTATAGTTGTGTAGTATCAACACATCATTGACTTTACAGGTTTACAGGTGTAAAGAAATGGGTGGAAAAACCCTTTGTTTCTGTTGTTTTCAAAGAGAAGAAAAGAAAAGAAGAGGGGGGGGGGGTCAGGGAGAGCAAGGAGATCTAACAGTAATAGAACACATGTCAAGGATATACAAGTGGCGTAAACCAACAGATACAGTATGTACATGAGGTTAGACATAAGGCGAAAGGGCCTACTCTGTGTGGAGTTTGCATGTTCTCCCGTGTCTCCTAGGGTAGTTAATACCCTCACAAAAACATGTAGTAATCCTGGTCACTATACTTCCTCCCCCTGGTCAGCCGGGGCGCCTGATGGAGGGGAAGGGAACTGGTTGGAATAACGTGTTCCTTCCACACACTACGTCCAACCAGGGAAACTCCCCCCTGTCAGGTGACAAGAAGGTCAGTTGGCTCTCATGCATTGAAGGAGGCACGAGCTCGGCCTTGGCCTCCCTAGGCTGGTGGGGGGAGTGTAGTGCCCAGGATCACTTAGCTAATTGGCACCGGGTGAAAAAGGGGTTACAGAATCAAGCGATAAAAATTAGGGGGAAAAAAGCCGCAAGGTGGTGACACTTTGGTAGGTCTACATTAGCAGCAGGTATGATATTAGACATTAAGGTGCAAAAACAGTATGAACAATTGAACTATATACATACAATATCTACTAGATCTATCATTCAGGAATATTCTTTTACAGCTCGTCATCACTGTCTGGGGTGTCATTTTCAGCATTACAGACAGTCTGTGTCGTTTTCGCAGTCACTTCCACACAAACAAAGTTCTGTGCAAACAAAGTTGTGTCCCCTGCATGACCTTCTCTGGGTTGTCCAATGGGTTTTGCACTGACATCTGACCACTAACAGAAACTAACAGAGGAAGGCGACCTAACACAGGAGGTGAATGATGCATTGGCCAACTTTGTATGATGTACTGCCCAAGGGGCATCCATATAACAAACATTCCTGACCTAAGGTGGTATCTGTTTTGCAAACATCTGGCATAAAGCAGCAAGTTGCCTCCTACCGTTGGTGCCCTTGAGGAGAACATTGAACGTGTGCATGATCAAAGTAGGGTGTGGTGCCAAGCCACTGTGACGTGGCAGAGTCTTTTTGACCCACTCAAACATGGAGCCATGGTGAGATACTACCTACTACCACAAAGGTTCCTCCTGCACCACAGGCCATTGTAGAGTTGGTCAGATGTCAGTGCAAAACCCATTGTACAACCCAGAGATGTTCATGCAGGAGACACAACTTGCACAGAACTTTGTTTGGAAGTGACTGCGAAAACGACGCAGACTGTAATGCTGAAAATGACCCTCCTAACAGTGATGAAGGGCCGTAAAAGAATGATAGATGATATTATTGTATATAGTTCAATCTTATAACTTGTCAATACTGTTTTTGCAAGTTAATGTGTAATCTCATGTACATACCTGCTGCTAGTGTAGACCTACCAAAGTGTCACCACCTTGCACTTTATGTCTAATCTCATGTACATACTGTATCTGTTGGTTTATGCCATTTGTATATCCTTGACATGTTTTCTATTACTGATAGATTGTTCTCCTTGCTCTCCCCGCCCTCTTCTTTTCTTTTCTTCTCTTTGAAAACAACAGAAACAATGGAGTTTTTCACCCATTTCTTTACATCTGTAAACCTGTGGTGTAATAAAGTCAATGATGTGTTGATATTACACAAATATAAAGACTATATTTTCCATTTACATTTGTTTTCTTGCTTTTATATAATAACTACATTGAGGTCTTTATTGGACTCCTTGACCTGGAAACATATTAACTAAGGTTGGTTGTCTAGAATCCAAGATAGCACAAATTAGGCTATATATTTTAGGTCGTCCATATTGAACAATATGGTGGGCCATGCAGGTATCTGTGCAAATGCAAACAAGGATTTTTGGATTCCTCATGCTCTGAAGATTCCAAAAGTGTATATTTTTCTAATCCAAACTTTTTAACGAAAATATATTTTTTAACATGGTAAACCTGAATTTCACTGGCCATCCCCTAGGTGGCGCTACTGCAAGTCCCTGTGCACAATCCTTTAGGTCTCTATTGGATTCCTTGACCCAGAAAACATTGGATTAGTATATTTAATTAACTTTCTATGTTGTTTAGAAGCCAAGATATCACAAATTATGTATTTTATGGTGGCCATTTTGAACGTCCAATATGGCGGACATGCAGGTGTCTGTGCAAATGCAAACATAGATTTTTGGATTCCCCATGTTCTGAAGATAAAAATAAAGTATTGTTTTGCTAATCTCCACAAATTTTGAACAAGAACACATAGTGAACCTGACTAGTATCTATCTATCCATCCATCCATCCATCCATCCATCCATCCATCCATCCATCCATCCATCCATCTTAATGTTTCAAGTGTCTCTCTTGTAAAGACAGCATACCTTTCTTTTTTTCACAATGATAATAATGGATTCAAACAAGTGTGTGTGCGTGCTGGGGGGGGTGAATCGTACATACACTATGTGTGTGTGTGTGTGTGTGTGTGTGTGTGTGTGTGTGTGTGTGTGTGTATGTGTGTGTGTGTGTGTGTGTGTGTGTGTGTGTGTGCGTCAGAAAGAATAAAGATATTGCAGGCTTGAGCTCAAATAGCCTGAAGGGTGATTCGGTAAGAAGCCCTAGAATGACATCAGTGGACA
>NC_139959.1:18735444-18760529 GCF_963454915.1 Gymnoscopelus microlampas | reverse complement strand
GGAAGACCTGCCCCCACACGGTAGGTGGAGTTCTCCGACAGCAGGAGAATAGATGTCATTACAGAAAAGTCGGCGTGACCATTAGGCACGGCTATGAATATTTATAGGTCCCTGTTCTATTAATTCATCACGTGCATGCACACACATCAAGCTGAGTGAAGACTTGGAAACGATTCTGAAAGTCACCCCTCAGCTGTGCCATTTGGCAAAACGGTGGGCATCTTGAAGCAGGCTTGAAGCACACTGCAGACAGCAGTATAGGGAGAGATAGCAGCGAGAGATCTCCTACATAATGATTTTTTTTTACCCCTCATTACGAAATCATCCTGCAGGCCAGATCGGTCCCCTTCGCGGGCCACATGACATGTGGCCCACCAGTCTCTTGTCTAAAAAAATAATTGTCTAAATAATATCCCCTCAGGTCTATTTACACAAGTTGTTCATCGAAGAACAGCAAAGGCAGATGATTCCCCTCATAGTTCAGGTGAAATGTCACAAAAAAAAAAGACAGGAGGCCTTGCTGCACCTTACAACCAGACCAAACTGGTTTAAACCAACTGAAGAATATTGCCATTTATATGTTCACATATAAATGGCGCGCGCGTGTGTGTGTGTGTGTGTGTGTGTGTGTGTGTGTGCGCGCACGCGCGCGTCCTACTGTACCTGATGAAATGTCTATGTGGTTGGTCTTCATCGTCTGTGTCACATTGATGTGCACAGTGACCTTGCCGTCCTCGAGGTCGATCTCCAGCGTCCCTTCATCAAGTTTACTGAAGAGGAGGAGCCCGTCTGGGTTCCAGGTGCGGAACTGGAAGCCCACGGATACGACGTTGTGATTGGCTCGTCCCGGGAGCTGCAGGAAGCTGGTGGCGTTGAAGAACACAGGGAAGGAATGGGTCTCCACACAGGAGAAGGACACATTACGCTGTTAGAGAGAGAGAGAGAGAGAGAGAGAGAGAGAGAGAGAGAGAGAGAGAGAGAGAGGGGGGGAATTACATTAAAAACACATGAAACCAGACTTAATGAAAACTAACAACAACAGAAAGTGCTCTTTTCCTTACCTTACCATACCTTACCTTAGAAGAAAAGCACACAATGCTAAACAACTGGGGACAAATGGTCGCAAAGCAAGTTATAAGGCAACATAAATATCCACTAAATAGAGCACAACAGAGAGGGGGATGGGGCCTTGGGGGAGGGGAGTTACGTATAAAGGAGAGTGACCTAAAGAGAGGTATTGGGCAGTTTTCATTCCAAATTCACACCAGAAGCAGCAGCTGCGATATTACATCTACCACTGTGTTTTTCACACCGCCAGCTACAAAAGACAAACAGATACAAAGTGACGCAGCACATCTTTCGCTGCGTCGCTGTTTAAGTGTTGATCAACATTGTTGATGTCAGCATGCGTCCGATGAGTGAGAAAAATATAACATATAAAATATGTAATAATAAGATCTGAGACTGGAACAAACAGGGTCTTCAGAGATCCACACAGTAGGCATGTTTATAACAAAGTTGGGAGGATAAGTATTTCACTTATCCTCCCAACTGTGTACTGGTCATTATTGAATCTAGGACAAAACAACAAATGGAAGAATCTTCGAATCAAATCAAGCGTAAAATGTTTCCGACTAGGAGCAAAGCCAAGGAAGAGGGAAGTGATTAGTGGTGTGCCACTAGCAGTAGCGAGGGAGGCCTTTCTTCACATGGAAGGTGTTTGTGAAGGTAGGAGGATGAAACGGAGCGCGGAAAAAGGAGGACGGCAAATCAATGTGTTTGACGTTGGAAGAGGAGTTGCCGATGAGAGTTAATTTGAAAGCTGAAAAAGCCCTACTGAGGTGTTTTTGCTGTCAAGAACACAAGCATGTGGCGGCAGTATGTAGAGCAAAATGCAGATGTGGGACGTACGGAAAGACAAACAGGAACCATTACACAGGAGCAACGCTATGTCGTAAAATAATTATGGAAGTGAAGGTGAATGGGATGAGGAAAGAGAAGGGAATGTCATACGCTGATGCTGTCAACACTGGAGGGGAAGGAAACGTGTGGCAGATCAAAAGGAATCAAGGGGGGAAAAGAAATGGAGCTGATTTAAACATGTACTTGGGACAAAAAGTGATTTCTGGCTTTCATTGCTATGGTTGTAAACTGTGCAGTAGAAACACCACGCAAGTCAGAACGGATACAGTTGGCGCAGCCAGGAGGTTCTTGAAAGTTGAAGATATAAGTGTTGAAGAGTTGGACAACACTCTGAGAGGGGGATTCAAGCCAACTCAGTCAGCGGTGGCTGAGTCATAGAACGGAAAATGTCATCAAACAGATAATTGGGTAAAATAATTTGCACTATGACGATAATACAAACTGCGTTCTACTCCCTACCTGTGGGAGGCAGCTGGCAAGCTGTAAGGCAAATTTGCCAGAAACTACATAAAGAAGAAGAAGAAGAAGACACTGATTGCAGTGTTTAATGTTAAGGTCAGGTGGGGAAATACTTAATATTCTGGTGTTACATCCCACAGTTTTGTAATGCTGTGCTTTTAATGAGAAGAGCCCAGGTATTTAATATGCTGCTTCTGGTTGTAAACACAACGTGCTTCACAGCAGCTGCAGTGATTTCTTTCTTTATGAGCTGCAGACAGTGAAATGTCAGGTGGAATATCAACGGAGAACAAGAAAACAGTGAGACTGTGCTGTGAGAGACCAGCAGGGGTTCAGGTGGATCTACAGTCATTAGTTATGATTTATGGAAGAGTTCACACCCACTCTGAGTTCAAACCAAAAACCTACAATAATGTTAACCAGTATGTTGACCAGTTATTATTACTGTGTGTGTTGTTGCAGAATGTGTCTTAGTGTATTAGTGTGCAAAGGTCTTTAACACACGGAGGAAGTGCTTAATTAATGCCGGAGCTGGCCGGAGCTCGGCTCCGGAACCTTCCTCCTGCGCTCCAGTACCTCTAGAAGGCGTACCGTCACCTCAAAGGCACATACGATAAAATAGGCTATTTATTATTAATTCAGCTTTAACATTTTCCCCTCTATGTCCCGTGGATGAAATTAAACTGGGTTAGGTTCGTAAATCTTCACAATAACCACTTTATTATTCGCAGGTGGTCGGAGAGCTCTAGCCTGGTAAACCCTCCCTCCGGAAATCTCATTTCCATTTGATTTCAGGAGAGAGTCTGGGCTGAACCGCCTTTCTGCAATAATCGCTCTGTTCTCCGAACCGACGAGCCTATCAGCGTCGTCGCACATCGTTCTGTGATTGACAGCGACAGTTGGCCAATCAGGTGGCGAGTTCGAGTGAGCCCGAATGAAGCCGAGTGCAGCCTGAGAGCCGCCGACAAAAGACGAACGGCAGCCATTGTTGTTGTCCGAGTGCCGTCACTTCTTAGTTTCGTTCTTAAAACGGTCTCAAACTTCTTTTTTGAGGCACGGAATTTACTATTAACATATCGTTTGGATAGAATTTAGTTGTTTAACTTCATATATGTGGTCAATTAATCATGACAGAGCCTATTTAAAAATATAAATTTAGAGAACCGGCAGGGGCGGGGAGTGACACGCATGTATCCCAATAAGGCAACCTATTTTCGGCATGGCCGTCCCAAAAGTCCCGTTGCGTCACATAGTCTGGAGCTCGTCAACATGAACTGCTGATTGGCTGAAGGGGAAAAGCGATCATTGGTTGAAGGGGTTGTCAGTCAACGGTATTACTCCCGCCCAACTCCAGTCCACAGCGATTATTGCAGAAAGGCGGTTCAGCCCAGACTCTCTCCTGAAATCAAATGGAAATGAGATTTCCGGAGGGAGGGTTTACCAGGCTAGGAGAGCTCCGCTAATAACACAAAGGCCCCACCTCCCCCTCTAAACGTGTGTTCTCTCCTCTCCAATTTCGATGTCAGTAAATAAACAGTTACTCAGATGCGCATCTCTCTCTAGTCTGTGTTTTTTACCGGGCTGGCACTGCGTATATGTTTGTGTTCTGTGAAATGTGTCGAGTGAGTAATGGTTAAAACCGTGTTGCTTGTGAAAATGCCATGGAATGCCAGACAGTCCAGGAGCTATTAGCCTCCTCGGGGGGAAATGGCACTCCAAGGCACACATATTCCCCCCCTCTCTCTGGCAAATCCTGACAGAGGGGGGAGAGAGAGAGAGAGATCGAGAGAGAGAGAGAGAGAGAGAGAGAGAGAGAGAGAGAGAGAGAGAGAGAGAGAGAGAGAGAGAGAGAGAGAGAGAGAGCAAGCTGTTTCAACACGCATCCCCTCCCCTCCTGCTTATTTTTTTTGTCAGAATCGTTCATAAATAATAGGGTTCTTCTATTGCTACATTCCTATGCTAATGTTCTGACTATGAAATATATTATTTGATGTGGAAACTGTGACCTTTATGCTGTTTTATTTTGGGGGAGGGGGATTGCAAGACTGACGGGTTCAAGAGCTCCGGCACCAAATCATTTACAAATTAAGCACTGCACGGGGGGTGTGATGAATAAAAGAAAATGCTAAATACTCAACGGCTACTATATTCATCGTGTCCATGGACCCGTGATTTAATTTAAATGACGTAATACCTTTTTTAGGTATAAAGCCCAGGCTTGTTCCTGCGCTAAGTTTGGGAAAATGACCTTGATGTTCTCTGCTCCCTCTGCCTGGAATCCTGGAAAATTCAAAAACTTCAGGAACTGCAGGCTTTTACTTAGATGATTTTAAAGCTCAAGTTATAGGCATGAGATGAGAGAATGTAGATGTTCAGTTATGGGTTATATATGGGTTATATTTATTTAATTAGCATGACCTTTTCTCCTCAGCAACTCCCCTATACGCTCTAATCAAGAGAGTCAGACGATCAGTTACCTTTTTAGCGGCGCGATCCTGCTCTATACCTGACTTTGTCCGTGTTCACCGTCAACGTTCTGATTGGTCAGACCCGTCAACGTTCTTATTGGTCAGACCCGTCAACAAAGTGATTGGTCAAGCTTCACGTGACACATGGCTATAAACACATTATAAACACATATCGATGACATAATGTATCAAAGGCGCCGCTACCTTCACACAGGGTGTGATTTTTTATGTTATTGTCTTTCTGTGTCTTGCATGTGTCTTTTTGACAGCTGCCATTTTGGCCAGGTCTGAAGTGACTACCTGGTCAAATAAAGGTATAATAATAATAATAATAATAATAATGAATAAATAAGTAAATAAATAACACAATATATTTCACATTCTGTGTGAATGTACTCATGAACAACAGTTTCTAACAACTAATCCCTGAATTAGATCTTTCCAGGTCGAAACGTTGGTATTCCTTTAATAATTTATCCTGCATCGTGGCTATGAGTGTGCAGCCTTTTCTTCACTTTTAGACTTATTTACTAAGGTCAGCAGCACCTCATGAATACTGGTGTGCGCCCTCCTCCTGTTTGTTTGGTGAACACCAGTTTGAACACGTATATTATCAGGGCAAATTCATTGCACATAAACACAAATAAATTCCCCCTGAGGTCAAATGACTCACGGTCATGTAGTCTCAATAAACCTGCCTCATGCTTTATTAACACATTTTTACCAAACTGACAGAGCAAAAACTAAAGACATTTTATTTTTATTTAGTTAGGTTTGGAATTGCACAATATAATTTCAGCTACTTTTCGTTATTTACATTTCACACCTAGTTAACTATTGGCCTTGGTCTGTGAGAGCGAATGTATATTTGGCGTGTTTAGAATTGAGAATGAGTTATGTGCAAGGTGGATTAGGTCAGTGATTGTGTGTGTGTGTGTGTGTGTGTGTGTGTGTGTGTGTGTGTGTGTGTGTGTGTGTGTGTGTGTGTGTGTGTGTGTGTGTGTGTGTGTGTGTGTGTGTGTGTGTGCGTGCGTGCGTGCGTGTGTGTGTGTGTGCACGTGACTGTGCGTGTGTTTCTCTTACAAAGCTGGAGGTGTTGAGTTTCTTGCGGCGGGCCAGGTCAGTGATGTTGTCTCCATTGTAGTTGATGCTCTCCATGCAGCCTCTGAAGTTTTTCCTTCCCACGTCTAGCGGCTTCCCACTGTACGGCATTCCACCAAAACTCAACTAGAGGGAATCAGGGAGAAAAACAGAGTGAGATAGGACATCCCAAAAGAAATGATCAAATTCTATATGGCTTGCAGACACAAAAGTCTACTGTTTGCAGATGATGTGGTGCTGCTGTCTCCAACCAAAGAAGGACTACAGTAGCGTCTTGATCGTCTGCACACACACATTACTGTATCACTGTATAACGTAAAAAAAACAAAAAAAACATTCCTATCTCTGCCTAAACATCAGCGCCACAGGTGACTTCAACAAAGCTGTGAGGCCTTCTTATCATATCAAAAGTAACAAACAAAACAACAATCTTGGACTCTGTTATAGACTAATTATCAAAATTCAAAATAGAGCATTTCATCGTAAACTAAAAGATAGAGACAGACATGCTTCATAACAAAGCTGTCACCTACAGCAGTGTTTTTCAACCTTTTTCATGCCAAGGACCAATCGATATACATTTGGCCGCAGACCCCCATCTGAAAATGTTTGGTGCCAGGGACCCCCAGAAGCAAAGATTTGAGTTAAAAATGATTGCTTTAAGAAAATATACATTCAAAGATTTGCACACATTTTCAAGATTTAAAAAAAAATAGCAGATCTACAAGCTCATAGTGCGGCACTCGGTGCCGTGCTATGAGCTTGTAGATCTGCTATTTTTGAATAGCCAAATCTAAGTGGTTAAAATGATTGTGACGCTATTTTAACTAATTTGGAATGTTATTTAACCTAAACAGAGAATGCACAGTGGCAGAATACACTTTGACTGTTAATAAATTAAGAAACCCTTGAACATATGTACCGAGTCAGTGAACACAGCCTTACCATTGAGAAGAGACGACAAATTGTGCATCCACTGCACACAAGATGAGGTGGAAAGCTACACTTTCTAACTACCTGCCAGCTGTGCCAAGACATAAAACAATTTGAAAACGTCACTAGAAACTCCCATTTCTGCTGGGTGAAACACTGCAATGTGTAGAGATGGGCAATATTACAATTAAATACATTAAATAAATACATATTTGATCACTACGCCGGCCAGTGCTGCTGTATGAACACAGACACAGCCTGCCCCCCCTCCAATATTAAGTCATTATACGGTATAAGTAGGGATGTACAGTACTGATAGTATCAGTACAATATCGGTATCGGATGATATTTCCTGCGTTGACTGCCATCGGCATATCAGCAAAAAAGTTGACATTCATTGATGGCAGTAGCTAATGTTTATCTGTTGTATATACGGAATAACAACAAAAACTAAATAAACAAATATCATATCGGAATCGGCTATAGGCCAAATTGATATTTTAAACATCGGTACATCGCTATCTGCTCTGAATTTCCATATCCCTAGTAGCAGGTACAGTTTTGGCATACTGCTTGAATGTCAACTATGTTTTACAATGTGTCCTATTCGAAACGGATATAACGAATGTACATGCCTGATTCTGTAGCTAAATCTGTGTTCCACAGAGAACAGACACATACATAAAGTAGGTCTCTCGGCAACACAAATACAAATATACAGGCACAAATACAATACAAAGTTTCCACTTTTTATTTTTATTGGCACACACACCAATGAACGAATGCTTACGCGTTTCGGCTATGAGCCTTCATCAGAGGCATTCACATCACATAGATTCGGTGCGTGGACTATATCATTATAAATGATTAGTATTGCTCTGGCAATGTAAACATAATGTTTACCATGCCAATAAAGCCCCAACAAATTGAGAGTGAGAGTGAGAGTGTGAGAGAGAGAGAGAGAGAGAGAGAGAGAGAGAGAGAGAGAGAGAGAGAGAGAGAGAGAGAGAGAGAGAGAGACAGACAGACAGGGAGACAGACAGGGAGAGAGAGAGAGAGAGGGAGGGAGAGAGAGAGGGGGGGGGTTTGACCCACTGAGAAGCAAACATATGTAATTGCTAGATAAATGGAGTAGGACAGAGTCTATGAGGTCAGTATAGAACAATGGTTCCTCAAGCAGCAGTGGTTCATTTGTATCCCTGGCAGCCTTAGTTCCTGCCACACCTGCACAACTCAACAATAAAAATGTCCAGTAGGTCAGCTTACTCCTCGTTTAACAGGAACACATGTTTGCTGTGAAGCCAAGGTGTCCGGGCTCGCTGAAACAGAACGTTAGCAATAGCTGTGTTAACCATCTTTAGTCCACAGTCCTTTATATAACAGCCTGTGTGTGCTGGTTTCAATCTAAAAAGTCATCATCCTAGAGGAGATGATGTCCTTGAGGCAGTAAGAGAACTGTTTGTATCCAGAACTGTAAAAGGTGACCAGACAACAAGAAATATGTCCCTATGTGAGTGGAGTGGCAGCCATTTCCATTTATACAACTTTGCACACTCATCCAATGTATCTGTGTAGTCCTATGTGCCCACAAAAACGGCTAAAAACATTAACCCTCTCCTTCCTCACTGAAGCCCATTGGCAAAATGGGAACTGCCTCCCTCCACTGCCCTCCTAAATTACTCTTGTCCCAGTTTACTTTGGCAAATGAGGTCTTTTTACTGTAAACACACCAAGGCTACCAACTCTGACCTAGACTTTGTTTGTGTTTTAATAAAAATGCTGACATTTTTTCAGGTGACACGGGTAGAGAGCCCAGTCAACATATTTTTTTGTCTAAACAAAAGGGGCTCGATGGTTGGACTGTATAGCGTCCCAGAAAGAGTGCGAAACTGCCTAACGACAATTTTAATGTGTATTGGTTGCACCTGTAGCCCTTTCCCCACCTTCATAATGCATGATGCTTCACTGTATACAGTAGCAACCCCAACCACGGTATAAACTCTCCCGTAAAGAAAAAGGCATTAAGGAAGAAAAACAACATCAAAACATCATCTACAGTACTCTATCAAAAGCCTTGTCTTGATCAAGTGATAACATCTCAATGTCATCATCATTCCATTAATCTTAAATCCTTAAAATAAGGAAACGATTGTCCATTATTGTCCACACTGGAATGCATGCAGTATGTTTATAGCCTTGCGAGGCCAGACTAAAAAGTGATTTCGCTCTGGCATATTTGTCTGGTTTTCAGGCTACTAGGTTTGGTCCATGTGAACAATTACATTCATATACTGCTTCAGCCTATTAATAAAGCTGTGGAAAGTATTTTATAATGTGAATACAGGAGAACTTCCAGCCTTCAGGAATGTTTTTTATTAATAGAGCCAAATCTCCTGTCTTCGAGGGGGGGAGCGGAGGAACCGTCCTGTGACAGGAGGTTGGCAGGGAGCCCCCCATCGAGGCACTCAACAAGTGCCTCATGGAAATCAGTGCCAAGACACCCCCTAGGAGCGTTTTTCGAAAATCTGCAGGTAATCTATCAATTCCTGGAGCATGTCCAATGGCCAGCTGTACAACCGCGTCCAGTGTGAGGTCTAGTAAGACAGAAAACCAAAGAAAACTACTGAGCGGCTGCAACATATTCAAAATGCAGCAGCCAGAATCCTAACCAACACCAGGAAAAGGGACCACTTTACCCCTATACTTGCGTCCTTGTATTGGATCCCTGTGAAGTTAGGATAGATTGTAAAGTTACTTGTTTTTAATGCCTTGAATGGCCTCACCTTGCTATTTGTCAGATTGCCTGCTTTAATTCTACTCTTGACTACTAGATTTTAACGTATTGCTTTGTTTCCCATACCCATGAAGACCTGGAACACATCTGTGTCATTTTTAGATTTTAGCTAAATATTTTACACTTTTGGCTATTTTTAAAAAATCTTGAAAATGTGTGCAAATCTTCCCTGGAACAAAATATTTTCAGATGGGGGTCCGCGGCCAAATACATATAATTTTGGGGGTCCATGACAGGAAAAAGATTGAGCACCACTGACATAGAATTCAGGATTTAGGAGACATGTATAATCGGCTTTAGGTCTTCTTAATGGGTTAACTTGAGTGTAAAGCACTTTGAACTGCATTTATGTCTGAAAGGTGCTCTATAAATAAAGATGATTATAGTACTGAAAGATCAAGATCAAGATTCATGTGGTTAGGGAGCTCTGCAGCATATGGTGGGTTCAGGGTTGCAGTCCTTTGCTCTGTAGCAGGCCGTATTCAAATCCACAGCATGGTCCCTCATCTCAGTGGGGTCTGTGGTCACTCTGCCCCCCTGGGGGCTTAACACATTAAAGTTAATTGCTTTCCACTTGCTGCAGATTCCTCCAATTAAAAAGAAGCTCACACTGATTTGTGTGGGTTTTGGACAAATGTGTAGGAGACGTGGCAAAAAGTGTGTTTTTAATTAACAACATTTAAATGGCGGAAAAGGCTGGCACAAATGGCTGAGGTCTATATTGGTAGTTGCATCATGAGCCAAGATCCAGCAAAAAAGATTTTGATTGTATGACGTACGGTTCAAGAGTTATGGGCGAAAACATGAAGCAGCCTGTTATAGCAGCACCACAAGGCAGATTTGAAGAATTGGGGGCAGAGGTTTCACGCCAATCGGTCCAACAGTGCTGGAGATTAGCTGTTCAGGCGCGCGCGCGCGCGCACACACACACACACACACACACACACGTGTGTGTGTGGGAATGTGCGAATGTGCGAATGTGGGAATGTGCGTGCAAAGTTTCACACGATTGGTCCGACAGTGCCGGAGATTAGCTGTGCACAGACAGACAGACAGACTCACAGGAGTGAAAACATAGAGCACCGAAGTCTGAAGTAATTTACACATCCTACAGGGTCATCAAAAAGTCATTTACAATGACCTTTTGAAAGTTTGCTTGGGTCTCGGGCTGAAAACGTTTGAGAACCCCAGCTCCATTGCATCAAAGACCTCAGCTCCACTTTCCTACTCTGCAGCAGCTGGTGACTGACTGCCAGTCTCTGCACTGCATGGTGTATAGACACTCACTGTCTCTCATACGGTTCTTGAACTCCTGTAGTGCTACTCTGGGAGAGAGAAATGTATTGCTGGCAAAACACACATTTGGGCCTTACCCATCTCACACCATCTGCTCAGAGAATGAAACTCCCTTCTTTGCTTTCCATAGCCCCCAAAAGTTCTGAAAGCTCTGACAGAAATCTCCATCATGAAGCAGCTTATTTTTTTAAATGCCAGAAGGACTGAATTTGTGCAGAAGCGGAAAAACAAAAAAAAACGACAGGGCTAGCTCCTGAGTGAAGTCAAATCTGTGCTGCAACAACTATTATCGGACATCCTAACAATGACATGTGTATTGCCAAGCTGATGGATGTCAGTGTTAAGGCCTTTGCAGACAGGGTGCGATTTTCCGCACGGGAAAAACGGACAATATCATTTTTTAAATGAACACATGGTTCTCAATGACCTCATGCACACCGGCTCCGAATTTACCGTGCGGCGATGCGATGCGGCAATGCGGTTTTTTTTTCAATCGAACCCAGTTCGATTTGTGCGTCTTTTCGCATGCGGTAAAAAACTGATTGACTAATCGCACCTGTCTGCAAAGGCCTTTACCATGTCTTTTTTTTTTTAAGTCGTGAAATTGTGTGCAAATCTTGTTTTTTTAAAGCAAACATTTGTAACTAAAATCTTTGCTTCTGGGGATTCTACATGTCTTCTAAATCTTGCAACAATATCAGAGGTTCTCAAACTTTTTTCATGTCAAGGACCCCCAAAATGATATGTATTTGTCCACGGACCCCCAGAAGCAAAGATTTGAGTTAAAAAATATCTATATATATAGTCTGTATATATATTCAAAGATTTACACACCATTTTCTTTTTTGAAAATAGCAGATACAAGCCTTGTATCTCTGCTAGAGAACAGGTTGAGACAGCAACCCTCCCCACCATAATCCACATCCAGTCATTGTTGCTTTCCTATACGAAGACTTAAATGCCCAAATTAGAGGAGAGGAGAGGAGAGGAGAGGAGAGGACTTAATGAAAATGAAGACAGGTCTTGTGACTTTCATTGTAAGATGTATACTGTGTTTTATGACAACATGAAGTTAATTTAAAACAAGTACCACTAGTGTTTCACTTTCTGGTTCAGAAGCACGCTGAGAGGGAGGCAGGCAATGGTTGGTAGAGTAGACAGCAATTACCTGTGCCTGTGTGTGTGTGTGTGTGTGTGTGTGTGTGTGTGTGTGTGTGTGTGTGTGTGTGTGTGTGTGTGTGTGTGTGTGTGTGTGTGTGTGTGTGTGTGTGTGTGTGATGCTTCACTGGTCTCAGTAATTACTGCCAAGGGAAAACACAACTAGACCCGGATATCGTTGCTGTTGGCGTGGGAAACCTAATATGTCCAAAACTGTTAGTTTTCAGGATTCAAATAAAAAATAAGCAAAGATAGCTGAACTACAAGCTCAAAACGTGCCGCGGTGCGGAGGTTTGACACTCTAATATAACAAAGTAAGGCGTCAATTTATGAAAAAGATGCAAAAGAAATATGGAGATAAGTGGTTTCTGCACGACAGCAATGGCATTCTGTCTGGACTTGAGTGGGAGTGCACACAACAGACCCACAGCACAAACAAACACACACACACACACACACACTCACTGTACATACACATGTCAACACACACACATATATACACACTCATGAGCTGAGTGGCAAACAGAGAGAGAGAAACCTGTCTCTGGACTGGACAGACAGTCAATAATACCGCACGCACGCACGCACGCACGCACGCACGCACGCACGCACGCACACACACACACACACACACACACACACACACACACACACACACACACACACACACACACACAGTGTTGTATGGATTCTCCAGATGTCTTAAATTGTCAGCTTTACTTAAATTGGAGTGCAGTTTCCATGCACGCACGCACATTCTCTCTCTCTCTCTCTCTCTACACATGCTGGTTGTACATTCTAAAGTCAATGTATTTAGTTGCACTCATGTTTCATCATGCAGACATTAATTATGTGTGTATTATGGATTTGCAGTGAAACACGGAGTATAAAACCAATATCTGATATCCTGTATCATCAAACTGTTCACAGACCAAACTAGCAATGGATGTGGAGCTAAAGGATGGAGGCAAATACATTCATGCACGCATATAAGGGTTACTGAACCAAAAAAAAACAAGACTGTACAAAACAAAAACAATAAATGATCTGTAGCCTGCGAACTAGTTCAGGCAGATACACTCGAGAGGTGTATATGCATGTGGAGCACTATTGCATGTGACGTGTCAAGCAGCTGACCAAATCGGCGGTCTATTTAAGCTCACCCGATTCATTGCACTTCCTCTTGCTGTCAGTGCTGCCACTGATGCTGTATGTGCTTTGTTTGCTCCCACCACCACCACCCCAGCACCACCAGTCGGCTCTGCTTTCCCTAAGGGTTCTGTTGCCCCCTTGGGGGTTTGTTATGTAAGGTATACCGCGCCGGTAGTTGTTGAGAAATAACATCCGACAGGAAGATTGAACACCGAGGCGAAGCTCGTTGTGAGCTTGTAGATCTGAGCTTTTTGAATATCGCTCCTGACTACCCCATATTACGATAAACAAAACTAAAACTATGCCCACATCCAGTATGTGTCCTCTCACCTCATAGTCCAGGTCCAGGTGGTCAAACTCTCCGTTGGTCCTGAAGTGCTGTGTGTGTCTGTCCAGGGTGAAGTTGACGTTGCGTCGGTAGCGTTCGATCACCACTGAGTGCCAGTGGTGGTCGTCCAACAGGCTGCCTGTCGTCACAGAGGTGTGACCCAGAATGGAGCCGTACTGGTTACTGCCTGTTGATGACCAGCACAACAACACCAATGAGGAGGAGGAGAAGAAGAAGACGAAGACGAAGAAGAAAAGGAAAGAGAGGTGTGCGTGCGTGTGTGCGTGTGTGCGTGTGTGTGTGTGTGTGTGTGTGTGTGTGTGTGTGTGCGTCCGTGCATAACAGGGGTTATAGGATCAAAAACATCTGCCACAGGAATGTGTGTGTGATTGCGTAATTAACACAGTTAATTTTATAAAATATAAAATATTCTATTGAAAATGTAAATAGAATATTTTCAAAATGATATATTCTATTCTTTTTATGTGTGCGTTTATGTGTGCGTATCTGCACGCATAAACGTGTTATAAGCGTAGTCAATGCGCGTTGTGCGATTACGTGGAACAGTGCATGCACGTGACCAATATCAGTCAATGAAGAAACTACACGACAAAACTACACGAAACTGGAAAATATGTCAAGCGTTGGTTTGCTGCGCAGGTGTTAGTGACACATTCAGTACACTGCTGCGCATTTTTTGCCACAGATGACCCCCCATACCTGCGTGCTTGTGTGTGCGTGTGTGTGTGCTTGTGTGTGAGGGTGTGCGTGTGCGTGTGTGTGAGTGTGTGTGTGTGTGTGCGTGTGTGCATAGGCGATTTTTAGGGAAGGCATGGGGGGCCCCCCTTTGGGGATGGACAATTCAAATAAATATATATATATACATATATATATATATATATACATATACATATACATATATATATATATATATATATATATATATATATATATATATATATGTATATATATATATATATATACATATATATATATATATATACATATATATATATATATATATATACATATATATACATATATATATATATATATATATATATATATATATATATATATATATATATATATATATATATATATATATATATATATATATATATATTTTTTTTTTTTTTTTTTTAATATATATTAAAAACAAATATATATGTCTTATGTATAGCTTATATTATGTCCACATTTATGCCACATCCACATATATGCCACATATATGGACATATATGTACATATATGTAGAGACATATATGCAGGCGGCCAATTCCGAATATGTCACGTATATATGTGCATATATATATAAAAATATATGTTCATATAGTGTGTGTGTCTCACCCAGGTTGATCTGTAGCAGTAGTCTGGCCATGTGGAGCTCCAGGGTGATGTAGTCTCCCTGCTGACCTTCACCGTGAAGGATCACACCCTCGCTCTCTGACGTCTTGAACTTCAGTGAGATCACGTCCTTAATGATCTTCATCTTCTTCACCTGAACAAAGGTTTTCAAAGGTCATATATCTCCGAACTCCAAGGGGATCTCCAAGATGTCGAGCGATGTTCAGGGCTTTCGATGTTCCGCACTTCACTTGAGGCGGTGGTTTAATTGAAGCTCACAGTATGGGTTTTTAAAAGAGCTTTCTACATTTGCACTCGTAAGTTGCTTTGGATAAGATACAATGCAATATGCTGATACTGATGGTGTAATAGCACCATGTGCGTATGAATATGTGTGCTTTTAAATCATAAACTTAACAAAACTTTGTAAGACTATGAATAGATAGATGCCACATGTTTCATATCGGATCTCTGTGATCTGAAATTATCTCTAATTATCGTCCTACTTATTTCTGCACTTACCTCTGTTCTGATGATTACAGTAAAAGACTATGACATTTTGTGTAATTAGACAGTTTTTGTCTTATAATTGGAACATGAAATGAGACATTTGTCAAAAATAGCAACAGCTGTACCTTGAAACGATACGAGATTACTCCCTGTCCGTCAAAGTTGATCACGTCAGACCCTGAGAATGAGAGAGAGAGAGAGAGAGAGAGAGAGAGAGAGAGAGAGAGAGAGAGAGAGAGAGAGAGAGAGAGAGAGAGAGAGAGAGAGAGAGCATAAATGTAACAGAGGCTGAACAGCGAACGCCGAGTGGAGTTCAAGAGACGAGACAATGGCCATTGACCCCGTTTCCACGATGCCGGTCCTCTTCTGTCAAAGAGAGAGGCAGAGTGTGTGTGTGTAGGAATCAACTTGTGAAAGTGTTTTAAATCACAGCTGTTTGAAACAAGATAGGAGGAACAAGACAGAGAAGATAAATTGAAAGCGTGTGTGTGAGAGAGAGAGAGAGAGAGAGAGAGAGAGAGAGAGAGAGAGAGAGAGAGAGAGAGAGAGAGAGAGAGAGAGAGAGCGAGCTGTGAAGAAACACAATCCAAGGTCACCTCAGGTTTCTCAGAGGAAACCATCAACCCCATAGTTCTCCATCAGAGGCAGGAGGTCAAGTCACAGTTTTATATGGGTTAACTAATACATTTTTATAATGAGACGAGAAACGGCCATTCAACCCTGTCCTCACAGCCACAGGACGCATGAGCTCCCCTGTCACAGAGAGAAATAGGTGGTTACCAGTGTTGGCTGAATGCCGAGATGCGCGAGCGTGTGTACACCTCTCTCTCTCTCTCTCTCTCTCTCTCTCTCTCTCTCTCTCTCTCTCTCTCTCTCTCTCTCTCTCTCTCTCTCTCTCTCTCTCTCTCTCTCTCTCTCTCTCTCTCTCTCTCTCATCATTTACTGTCTTCTTATAATAAGTGAATTTCTGTTGATGCTGTTAATGAGCAACACCTCTAGCATCACAGATAAAACATGCATGTACACACACATGACACACAGATGCGTGTGACACACACACACACACACACACACACACACACACACACACACACACACACACACACACACACACACACACACACACACACACACACACACACACACACACACACACACACACACACAAATGCATACTTGCATCATGCACACAGACACAGCCTGACATTATGCAGTTCTATGTAGATGAGTCATAATGTAACACTGCAACTAATTATCATACATTAACATAACCCAGAGTTATGGCGAGAAACTTTAACATTTGCTAATTGGATTTGGGAATATAATATATTCATATTCATCCCTCACCTCCTATGCCTCCTCCACCATATCCAGTTTTTCTTTCTTTAGTTATTTACACTAAGAAGTTGAACTAATACCCTTTTTTCAATAACTCCCTGCCTCCTACTCATACATTTACACTGTTGTGTGGGTGATGGATGATTTAAGCAAATGGAAATCCCAGTGTTTGCCAAAAACTGAAGATCTACAACCTCGCCACTTGTAGATAGCCTATTTTTTGGCAAAGATTATCGGTGTTGAGGGACAAAGGAGCAGAGCTACTGTAGATAATATAGGGTTTAAGTGGTTGGCACACCTGGCAATTGGACTCTTGGGTGTGACTGCACAGTGCACACCTGTTGTGCATTGATAAATCGGTCATCCCCACACACACTCAGGGGAGAACTCCTGTCATGACAGCATTCCCACGTGCTCTGGCCTGTAACATCTTGCCCTCTCTCTACAATAAATGTGTTTGAACTATTAACTGTACCCAAGAACTGCCACTGGTAGTACTGCAGCTTACTACAGCTGGGGCAAGACACATGATGGAGCGAAAACGGTTGTGACCAATGGGCTCGATTCACAAGCTTGCGCACAAGCTTGCACATGCGGTTGCGTTTGGAGGTGACACTACTGTGCATGCGAGTCTCCGGATAGGCCCTGCCCGGGGCCGTCATCCTCCCCAATACGGAAGAAGTGTAAAAAGGGAGCATGCGTTGGGTGAGCAACTCCATTCAAGCGAATGGGTGGGGATTTCCGGTTACCTCTCTAGATATATATATATATAACTCTATGACTGTACCTGACTGTGTCCCTGAGTGTCAGAGGAATCCCAGCAAAGCGTGTAGCAAGTGTGTATTGATGCACATCAGGTGTGCAGTCACACCTGTTCAGAATCCAATTAGTTTTGAATCAGGGCAGGTGTGACTTTGCCATCTCCCACATAACACACATTCACAGCAACACCCTGCTTCATGCATACAGTTACAAGGGACCTTTAATAAAGATGAATACATTTAGCAATGTATTTGCTGTCATGCATTCTTTCATCATTCCTTGTAAAGCTTTTACTAAATCAAGGCTTTTCTCATAACAGAAAAAACAAAACCAAGACTAAAACTAAATATTAAACACATTAAATGTAGTCAAAGTCTAAAACGAAAACTACAATTGTGTATGCTCATAGAACTATAACTAAAACTAAATTGAAATCAAACACCAAATACTAAATAAGAACTAAAACTGAATGTGTTAAAACTATGAGTTAAATGCCTTGGCATGGAAATAAAACCCACTTCTGATTCAGATTGTGTGATGTGGTTGTGTATGGGCTGATCTGTCTGCATGTGTAAGGTAATGTGTGGGTTTGCAGTGATCAAAGGGTCTTTGACACAGATACAGTTAAAGAACCTTCACCCTGAGGAGCTGGCACTGGACAACCTCAGTTATCTAGCGCCGAATACAGATCAGCCGGTGGGCAGCCAAAACCAGTGGTGTAAAGTAACTAAGCACATTTACTCAAGTACTGTACAATTTTGAGGTACTTTTACTTTACTGGAGTATTTCCAGTTGTCTATACTTTTACTTCTACTCCACTACATCTCAGAGGCAAATATTGTACTTTTACTCCACTACAATTATTTTACTAGTGACTTTGCAGATATAAATTATTACATTATAAAACATACATTAACCACTTTAGCCCTATTTTATACATAGGATATTTGAAAATAGACGATACTTTTGTACTTTTACTCAAGTGACATTTTGAACACAGGCCTTTTACTTGTAACAGAGCATTTTTATATTGTGGAATTGCTACTTTTACCCTCTTCCACCACCGGGCGAAAGTAAAATCTTAACATTTTCTAAAATACTGTAGCAGATCTACAAGCTCACAATGCGGCACGATGCAACGCCTTGTGAGCTTGTAGATCTGCTATTTTCACAGAGTGACACCATCATACGACAAAGTATTAAACAGAGCTTAAGTGGTAAAAGGGCTTTCGCATGGAAGTTAGTTGCAGTGGAAATAGTACAGGATTTCTCCTCAGTCGTTGATTATCTCTGATATTCAGGCTGCGCTGCCCCTGTGTTTTAATGTGTTCATGTATATTAGTATTCATCTCTGCAGTATGTAGTCTAGTCAGAGTGATGGATCTAGGGAGGAAAGGCAAATAACATACTTTAGAATAAAAATAATATACCACTGAAGTCTCACTATTTTGTTAAAAGGTACAGTGATGTTTGCTTTGTTAAAGACAATTTGTTTTTGTTTTTGTTTGTTTGCTTTTTGTTAAAAAGTTAAAGCTCTATTCCCCTAGTAAGCATTGCTATAAAGTATGTGTTCGGTAACCAGGGTCTCCTTGTCTCAAAGTGTCTCTCCAGCTCTTTAGTAAACAGAAAATACATTTTCAGGGGGGTCACCAATTTTATACAGTCAGGAGAGAGATCCCATTTATCCGCTTCAATGAAATAGTGTCCCAGTTACAATCCTGTCTGCTCATTTGTTGTTTTGTTTCATTACTTAAAACTTCCCTTAGGCTATTCATCCTTTATCCTGCATGATATTAAAACAATATATATATAATATAACAAATTACTCCTTTCCAACTATAAGTTTCTCTTCGAATTTTTCACCAGCTCTTATATTGTGTATTTTACTTCTCTTTTAACATGGGACAGAAGTCAAACAAAACAAAAATGCTAGGACTGACTGGCATGCAATAAGCAAATCTAACACACAGCAATGGTAATCGTCATTAATTAGTGTGTTCCCCATGGCACACCATGTACAATTGGCTCCAGACTTGGCACACATATAAGTCATCATGGGTTTGGACATTGAACAGGATAGCTTTCATGCTTTCATATCCCTCCCTCTATCTTTGTATATATAATTTTTTACTTTGATTAAAAGACTGATCTTGGCCCACATTTTGGCCAGTAGGGCGCAGAGCAAAACAAAACTTTCTCGGACAAAAGAAGCACTGTGTTGATACAGTCTACAAACAAATCATGGGCATACAGTACACACTAATGATGCCAGGTGTGTGTGCTTGGCCCGGGCTAAAAGCTACAGAAACAGGTAATTGTTTCAATACGTCATTCATTCAAACAAATGCTTGTAATAACTGTTTTCATAATTAAAAAACACATTAATTTAACACATTCATAACACATTCTCTAACGACTTCTGCTTTTGAAAAATAAAACTACATCTGCACAATATACAAGGTCAATATAGAGTCAAATATACACTCAAAGGCGCTTTATTCTAGTTTAAAAAAAACTGGTAGCTCAAATCACACAATATAATTGGCTGATAGGTGTGGTACCTACATAATAACCATGGCTATGACATCTAATATCTTTGGAGAGAGAGATTGATGAACTTAAAATCAAACTAAATGTGAACACTGTTAGGCAATGGAATGTGATGACCATCATCAACAACAACTTAAACTCTCTATACTTGTTCAGAGTTGTATCTGTACTTGATCCTCCCCTTTTCCTCTACACCAAATCTCTTTGCCAAAAATAGCTGATCTACAAGCTCACAAAGCATTGTGTTGCGATGCATTGTGAGCTTGTAGATAAGCTATTTTCCCTGATTGTTCCCCCAAGAACAGGAACGCAAGGGTTCAAGTTTAACATCAAAGGATGACCTGAACAAAGACACTGACCAACTTGTGGAAAAAAGATATAAAGGTAAAAGTTGGAACGTTTTATAAAAGCAATAACTCATGTCAGGCAATGGTATATTATGAGTATACTGTATCTCAGCTACGAGGGTTGACAATGCCCCTTAGCTGAAATACTATAATCACAATATAACCAGGCCTGACATGAGTTATTACTTAAGCATACAGTGCATGCATACACACAGATATGGTCAAATACAAACTTGCACACACATGCACATGTGCACACTTTAGGCCTACTCACACACGCACGCATGCTCTTTCTTTCTCTCTATCTCTTTCTCTCTCATACACGCACGCACGCACACACACACACACACACACACACACACACACACACACACACACACACACACACACACACACACACACACACACACACACACACACACACACACACACACACACACACACACACACACACACACACACACAAACATAAAAACACATAAGCTCTACCCATAGTGGTAATTGCATTTCTGGCATGAAAGATGCATGTGTGTCATGACACCAGTAATGTATCCTGTATCCAGAGCCTTAATTGAAAATTGTTATCAAAATGAAATTGGCAGCTTTTAATAGGCTGGTAGTTTGAGAGGCTGGAAGTGTTCACTGGAAAACATTAATTAGAGAGAGAGAGAGAGAGAGAGAGAGAGAGAGAGAGAGAGAGAGAGAAGGAGCGCGAGAGAGCGCGAGAGAGTTTAAGAGGAGGTTGTTTCCAGCTGTCAGTCATTTTGACATGACAAATTAACAGCTGGATGACAGAAAGAGTTATAGTTCTAGAGACATTAGGCCTTGTTCACGCTGCGGTTCACTAAAACAACAGACAGTCTATAATGTTGTGATTCTGTGTTGTGTTGTTGTTGATACGTTCAGCCTGTTGCTATTTGAATTTAATAAACATTTGATTGGCTGTCGCAGTCCATTGCTGATGATGATGGTTCATTGTGATCCAATAAAAGTTCAACTAGAGAGAGAGACACACACACAGGAGAAACAGGCATACAACCAGACAGACAGACAGACAGACAGACAGACAGCATATGCACATCAGTGTGTAGATTATGGTTAGTGTGTGGGTGTGTGTGTGCGTGCGTGCGTGCGTGTGCGTGCGTGCGTGCGTGCGTACTCACAGTAGGAGCATCCATAGAGCTCTATTCTCAGGCCGATGCGTCCCTCCTCACTCCAGTCCAGAGGAATCAGCCTCAGGAAGCGAGCCACGATGCTCTGCTGGAGCTCATGACGAACAGCACTCTCTGAGTTGGAGTTTCCAGAGAAGGCCTGTGGACACACACACACACACACACACACACACACACACACACACACACACACACACACACACACACACACACACACACACACACACACACACACACACACACACACACAGTGTGAGTATTATACCAACCATCATGACCAACCAATCATCAACACATCCTACGCTGCTTCTTACCCAGGCCTCGATACTTTCCAGGCAGGGCTTGACCATTTCAACTCCATCCTTGCTGGTCTCCTGGCATGCTCACTGTTCAACCTCCATAAAGTTTTATATCTTGCCTGCATTCCCTTTGCTGGCTTCAGGTTGTGCACCCAGTGCAAAGGACGTGATAACCTACAAGAAGGGATGTCCGATATTATCGGCCGATATTAGCATAAAAAAATACAATGTTACAGGAGTTCTTACTGTATGGTGTGTGTGATAAGAAATGTGAGTTTACCATAATCACAGTAATCCTTAATGATATTCCATCATATTCAAGAACTTTTGGAGAGAAATGAGACTCCAGTCACTTTCAAATTATTAGAGCACTGCAGAGGGCAGGTGTGTGTGTGTGTGTGTGTGTGTGTGTGTGTGTGTGTGTGTGTGTCTGTGTCCAGCTGACGCTCGTTGACGCTCTAATGTTATATGCATCAAGGCAATTATGCTTCTGCACTGTCAAATAGGCCAACATCTAATCTAAAATGAGTGGGACTCATTCAAATGACCACCAAATGATCAATTAAGTGAGTCCTGGGACTCACTTAATTAAAAACCTAACAACGCCACTGTATTATATTAATTTATTAGAAATGTATTAGTTATTATATTGATATTATAGCTATTTTATTTTCTTAGATATGTGATGTTACCTGACAATTACTTGACTTTTGGTGAACAAGACCGCATATATCGGTATAGGTTGATATCGGTATCGGAAATTAAGAGTCGGAAAATCAAGGACATGTCACCCCTTACCTTCAGGATATGATCCACATCCTGCTGCCCTTCTGATTCACTTATCAGTTACTGTAACTTATCAGCTGTCAACTCCCTTCTTCCCTATGACACCCTGGCCAATATGCTCCAAGCATCCTGGACTCTTTCTGACTTCAAAGCAGTAGAAATACCTCTTCCCTCAGTCAGGACTGCAGACTCACTCCCCATTTTCCACCAAAGTCTGAAAACTAACCTATTCAGACTCTATTTCACCCCCTAGCAGTCCTCAATCCTTGTCTAATTTATTGTTGCCTATTTTTGTGAGTTATGTACAGTATGCTATTTGGATAGATGTTTTCTTGTCCACAAATGCTACAGTAAGTATGTTATTTATATTTTCGTCTCTCTATCTATTGCACACAGGCACACTTTTTTATTTATTTAAACCAGCTCTTTTTGGAGAGAAGCAGAATCACTGTAACTGTGTTGGGCAAAAATGCATCTAGAGAACCATATAGCGCTTCTAGGCTCTATGCACAGCAGCCATTTTGGAAAGAAATTGGGCCTCTTCCTTACTTCCTTCACAGGTCTTACCAATACTAATTAAGGCTCTGTTCCATTTAATGTAGCACAGTGGTTGTCAAACTTTTTAATTTCAAGGACCCCCATAACTCTCAGAGTTACACACACTGTAAAGGGCCATTTGAGACCCACTGGTGTAGTAGAGTGTTTCCGGTGAGCCAACATGCACAATATCAGCACCCTGTTTGACCAAATTGGGACAGAGCCTTAATTAGTATAATTGGTAAGACCTGTGAAGGAAGTAAGGAAGAGGCCCAATTTCTTTCCAATATGGCTGCTGTGCATAGAGCCTTGCTTCTAACAACGCCCTTCAGTGCCTCCTACAGAATCCTTGGGTCAGAAACCAAACCGCTATTTTTAAAATGTTATGTCATGCTGCGTAAACAAACAGGAGAAGGGCACACACCAGTATTAATGAGGCGCTGCTGACCTTGGTAAATAAGTCTAAAAGTGAAGAAAAGGCCGCACACTCATGGCCACGATGCAAGATAATTTATTAAATCAATACCAACGTTTCGACCTGGAAAGGTCTTCTTCAGGGATTGGAATCGTGGCTATGAGTGTGCTGCCTTTTCTTCGCTTTTAAAGTCATACTGCATAACATTCCTTTTAGCAGTCTTTTTTGGTGACACCTATTCCCAGAATTTGGTTAAAAATAAAACCACGTTTTTACTGCTCCAAGACGAATGCTGGAGAGTCGGATATTTTGGAAAGCGACAACAGCGTTGTCAGAAGAAAGGTTGTCAAACAAAAATAATAAATAAATAAATGTGGAATTGTTATTGTGAAAAAATATACAAGTGAAAGATTATATTAAAAATAACTTTTAATGGGAAAAAGTTACACAGTATGTCTCTAACTTTTTGAAACACATCTTTGGACACAAAGAAATAAATCTATTGAAAATGTATGCCTGAGGAAAAAAGGAAAAAAAGTTTTACAGAAGAGTTCTTGAAGCACCCTGGTGTTCCCTATTCCTTTGCCCTGCCCATTATGTCAATATCACTGTGCCATACTGCATTGATATACACACACCCAGAACCCAGACAGAAAACCTGAGAAATCCAAAAGTGTTTGATCGATAGGGCATTATTGTTAGAAGCATAGGCAGAAATCAATGCAATGTTCTGCCCATCTAAACGAAACTCAGAAATGGCAACCTGCCCATCGGAGTCTGCCCGGGACCCAATGAAATCAAATGTCTGCTCGCAGACTGCTATCACTTCCCCCCGGTTTTCATCGAAGCAGATACATAAGCAAGAGGGTGATAAAAAAACACATTGCCACGTGTCACAGGAATCTATCTAGTTTGGATTCATGCAGGGTTTTCATTTGTTTAGCCCATTGCGACCGGGAATGCATCTGTGTCTCATTTTAAGATTTCTTTGGCTATTAAAAAGTAGCCGATCGAGTGTGAAAAATCTTGAAAATGTGTTCAAATCTTTGAATATATATATATTTTTTTGTAGTAAACATTTTTAACTCAAATCTTTACTTCTGGGGGGGTCCCTGGAACAGCATATTTTGAGATGGGGGTCCACGGCCAAATACATATCATTTTGGGGGTCCTTGACATGGAAAAGTTTGAGAACCACTGATTATAGCAACATACTTTTTCAAAAAACTGTTAGGATTTAGAAGACGTTTGTAGAATCCCCTATAGAAGCAAAGATATTAGTTACAAATGTTCGCTTTTAAGATTAATATTTTTTTTTAGCAGATCTACAAGCTCACCGAGTGCCACGCTACGAGCTTGCATATCTGCTATTTTTGAATAGCTGAAGTATAAGATACTGGTTAAAGTGGT
>NC_139959.1:18715444-18727944 GCF_963454915.1 Gymnoscopelus microlampas | reverse complement strand
ATGAAGGAATAAGTCTTTGAAATACCACCTAAACGATTCTTTCAGATCAGATGGATTGATACGGGGTGAGTAGGGCTATCACGCATACATGCACTCGTGTGCCTGTCCCGCCCGACATTTCTATTGAAATCCATTGCATTTGATTGAGTGATATTCAAAGAATAATTGATACACAGAATTAACATAGAGACGTTGCATATTATAGAGAACTTTGAATTATAACAATCACTTGAGCATTGGCCGTGTATGGCTTAATTAAACTGCCGGTGTCCAAAACTCTATAACAGAGTGCATTTGGTACTCTACACAGAGTTGTGTAGAGTAGGCGACCAAACAAATTGTTGTAAGTCAAGGGTCAAAATAGCAGATACTGCATATCACCCTGAATTAACATATTAACATTCCCTCAGGCGCTAAATATGCTGGCGAGTCTTAACTGTTAGCGTTCAGCAAAATAGCGTTTGTGCATAAGATCATGGCGTTATTACTTAATTGACAAAAATAGGACCCTGAGTGTTTACACGCACACACGTGCACACACACACTCAGATTATGTGAGTGTTATATTTCAGCTTCGTAGCTCGGTACATGAGCATTCTTTATGACTCAATGATGTATTTTTTGGAGTCATGGTTTGTGTTGCTCTGCTCTTCTCATCTCCTCAGACTGAAAGCCCATCTGTATCTATATTCTTCTGATTATTGAGTGATGCAGTCACTCACTAATCCAGTTATTGAAGCACTATTTTCACATTAAATATAGGGCTTGATATTCAGTTATCAATGTATCCGATATGTATTAGAAATTGACTCCAACGAGATTCCATGCCTCTGTAACAATAGTTTATTACACCCGCGACCGACTGGCCCCCTCTATTCGAATGATTACGGTAGCCACCTGGATGTGTGCTCAGAAGTCTTTGTCCAATCAATAGACCCCTTAACAGACGACGTCATACTGGCTGCGTGCAGCCAGTATGCGCGCAACGAAACCCATTATATCAGGTCTCGTTAGGACGCGTCTCACTAGCCAACACACACAAGAGGGGGTTGGGGTGTGCTGAAACCAGTGCACCCCGAAACAGGTTGGGAATTGATTGCGTGAAACAATCACCTGTGCGTCCAGGCTCAATGTTAGTAAACAAATAATTGGTCTATAACAATTCAAATCATATAGGCAGTGCTCAACCATGTCTGGGCAAACTTGTGTCTATCCTGTAGATGAAATCAATGCATTAATGTTTCAGACACACTTTGCTTTGAGTAGCCATGACTGAGAGTCAGATTTCAAGAAGATAATTGAAGTCACAAGTCACAACTGAAGCAGCACACGCACGCACGCACGCACGCACGCACGCACGCACGCACGCACGCACGCACGCACGCACGCACGCACGCACGCACGCACACACACACACACACACACACACACACACACACACACACACACACACACACACACACACACACACACACACACACACACACACACACACACACACACACAATTTGATTTATAAATAGTTTTAACACATTCAGATTGTACCTCAGTCAAGACTTAATTTTCAATTTGACTGGTAAAGGCGATAATGTTACACCTTCTGTGCACGACTCAGTTCGTTCATTGTTATAACTCATCTGCATGTGAGACCTTGTCATATGTGTTAACTGGATATCAAGCCCTATATTATTCGTATATTCAACGTTGTGAACATATCGCTTTAAGCTAATAGACAATGACCTCACTCAAAGGCTAATGCTGCTGAGCGGGCCATTGTTTGCAGGCGTGAAGAGAAACGGGTTTCCAGTGTCAAGTTAATGCTTCACTATCACATTGAGTTTTAAGTGTCGCTTCCTGTAAGTCCCTTTAGGAAAGATGAATGTGCTAATTAGTCAATTAATATTAATATGGGACAGAATGTGACATTCGGAGTTCTCCTCCCACACAACGCTCAGCACATAAAACTTCATTAACTTATTAATAATGCAACAAAAATGACTCGTTTTGTAATCACACTGGCCTATCAACAAATGCTCTGCTGTCTGGATGAACAACACACACACACAGACGCACACACGCACACACACACACACACACACACACACACACACACACACACACACACACACACACACACACACACACACACAAATCATAGACTGTAATAAAATATGGACAAAGGGCCGTGACATCACCCATTGGTTTCCACAGACCCACCCACTTTGAGGCCACTATTTCAGCCGGAATAGAACCGGGAAAAAATGCAATTGAGTGGATAGGGAGAGAGGGTGGGTCTTCACTCAGTAGAACCATAGACTGTAAAAATAATGGACAGCATTACACCCATAGACTCTACAGACCATAAATGAAGCCTATTTTTCAGCAATTTCAAAACCGCCATCTTTATATACTGTAATGCATCATATCCAATGCAACCGGAAATTAATGATATTGGTTAATCAAGAGCGGGGGCGGGGAATGAATGCTATTGGTTGTGTAGCGTGTCAATCAAATCATCCCGCCCCTCCTAGAGCGTACCCTACTTTATCATCAATGTTTAAATAAATGGGACCATAATTTACCAAAACGCATATCATGGTGATTGAAAGAAGACTTTAAACTAGCGACTGGAAGCATATAGTATTTATGACCGGTTTATTAAGGTAAGAAAATCAAGTCTAAAGTTTGACAAAAACCCACCCACTTGCATTGAGAGTTATTTCTTCTGACACCAGCAGGGGTAAAACAGCTAAACTACAGGCCATTCATATGAACTGTCACTTTATATATAGACTCAATTTCAAAGGCGGATGCTGGGCCCTTGAGTAGAACCAGTAGAAGCCCCAGGAGCATACCCTACTATATCAACAAATTTTACAAAAACGCATATCATATGATAATTGAAAGAAGACTTTTAAACTACCGACAGAACAGTCAGTGTTGTCTGCTCACCCAGATGTTGCCGTCCTGGTGGTAGGGTTTCCAGTTCCTTCCTGTGTCGCTGTAAAAGAGGCGGTACCGCGTCGTCCAATCGGAGCTGCTGTAGCGGCCCTGCGTTGCGATGGCGCTCACCTGCTTCCTGGAGCCCAGGTCCACCTGCAGCCACTGGTAATGATCCGTGTCCAGTGGAGACCAGCCACCAGCACCTACACACAAGATCACAAGAACATAACATCTCATTACGTCCCTGTTGGGCAGAAACCTTGTATCTCCATATTTCAACTTAAAGGTAGAGTAAGTGATATTTTTTTTGTCAAAACAAAATATTTGTTGTTAAAAGGCTAAAGCACTATATTCTGATAAGTAATCATTGCTATAGAGTGTTTGTTCAATAACAGGAGTCTCACCGTCTCTCCAGATCTTTAATAAATAGAAAATACATTTTCAGGTAGGTGACAAAACTTCTAGCCTGGTTCCAGACGAATCTGCCATTGCAAAAAAAGATTTGCCCAATATCTACACAGTGATATTAGTCTGGCCATGCCAGGCTACAAAACTTCAGCCAATCAGGAGAGAGTACCCATTTATCAGCTTAATTTTCATAGTGTTCCAGTTCCAATTTTGTCCTCTCTTCCATTTTCACTTGTTTAATCTGCATCCTGAAAATCCATTTTCTGTTTAATAAAGAGCTGGAGAGACATGGTGACTCCAGAATATAGAGCTATTTAACACAGATTTTAACCAAAGAAAATCACTTACCCTAAATTTAATTACGCAAATTAATGTCACGCAAAAGTAGTGAAAATTGCCAATCTACAAGCACACAGCGACAACGCATTGTGAGCTTGTCAAATTGTGTGTATGTGCGTGCGTGCGTGCGTGCGTGCGTGCGTGCGTGCGTGCGTGCGTGCGTGCGTGCGTGTCTTATGACTATGACTGATTCCTAGACTTGTGTAATAGATAGGTGTTGACAGTGCAGGATTAACGGAAGGGCTTTAGGTGCTGAGAAAGTGAAAGCGCCGAAATTTAGAAGCAGCGTCTGCTGAAGGAGCTGTATTCTTGGGATTATGGGACGTATTATTGTCTAGATAGTATAATACTGTGCACAAAATTGCGTCTTTACATTTCAAGAGATTTATTGTCAGTATCAGCCAAGAATTTGGGTTCGAACCCATGACCTTGTGGTCGAAAGGCTATATCGACTGAGCTATACCCAGACAAAAAGAATTGCATGGAATTGCATCCATATGTGATGTCTGTACTATAACGGACAATGGTTGAGATGAGGCAGACGTGGGTTGCAAGGAAGAGCAAATCAGTGAATGAAAGATTAGAAAATGATAGCTGCAGAGAGGGAGGATCGAGGTATAGAGGCCTTGAGAAGGTGAGAAAAGAGGGAATCAAGCAGGGCAGAATAAAAGTAACGAGAGATTGAGAATGACAGATAACCAGGTGATGAGAGGAATGGAGAGGAGGGTGTTGGTGGGTGAGGCTGCAAAGCATTCTGCAACATATACACACACACACACACATACACACACGCACACGCACACGCACACGCACACACAGACGCCCCATGTCAAAACAACAATAATTCCATATCTGATCCAATTACAGAGTCATTACACTCAGACCTCGGCCCTGTCAGATAACCAGACCTGTATCACTGGAAACGTCAATAAAAACCTCAAAGAAATTACACAGTGAATTACACTGTTCCCCTGAGGGAATAACACACACACACACACGCATGCATGCACGCTCACACACACACGCATGCATGCACGCTCACACACACACACACACACACACACACACACACACACACACACACACACACACACACACACACACACACCAATTTGACAGTGATGAGTAAACAGGGGGTGTAAAATGGAAGATTAAGAAAAACCCTGACAACAATGACACACGGCGACGCCACGGTTTAATGGCAGCACAGGATGGAGAACAGGAAGAGAGGATGTGAAGTAGAGGAGGAAGATGTGAGAAGAAAGGATGAAAGGGTGGATTCTATGTTCTAGTAATGAGGGTGTGGAGATGATAGATACGTTTAAGAACGAGAGAGAGAGAGAGAGAGAGAGAGAGAGAGAGAGAGAGAGAGAGAGAGAGAGAGAGAGAGAGAGAGAGAGAGCGGCCTGCTATCGACTGAGAGTCAAATGTTAGAAGGTTCAAATGAAAAACTGATGGAATACAGAGAAGAGATTGAAAAGTTAAGGGTGGCGTCAAAGGCTATAGAGTAGATGAGAGAGAGAGAGAGAGAGAGAGAGAGAGAGAGAGAGAGAGATGAAGGGAGAGAGATGATGGGGGAGAGAGGGGAGGGGGAGAGAGATGATGGGGGAGAGAGGGGAGGAGTAGAGAGAATGAGGGAGAAAGAGAAGGGTATATGGAGGAAAATGTATACGTGGCGCAGCCCTAACAATGACAAAGATGCACTGGTTTGACAGCATTGTTTTTAAAGAGAAGTCCTCGGGGGAGAGAAAATGATCAAAAAATAATGAAGCTCAGACTATACAGTACTGACTTTGTGACCCAATTATGAGTTTCTATTCGTCTCACAGCTCTATACTGGAACTGAGCCGAGAAAGTGTGTACCGTATGTACTGTGTTATCCAGACCAGTGGTTCTCAAAGTGGGCCCAGGGGTCCTTGTGGGGGTTCCAATGTGTAAATATACCATCAAAATGTGTTCATCCATTTTAACCCTATAAACGTCAGCTACCATTCTCCTGTCACTCAGCATGAAGGGTTGGATTGTGGGTAAGTCCCTGCAACATACTAGTATCAAGGTGTACTTGCACATATAGCATGTGTGTGTGTGTGTGTGTGTGTGTGTGTGTGTGTGTGTGTGTGTGTGTGTGTGTGTGTGTGTGTGTGTGTGTGTGTGTGTGTGTGTGCGTGCGTGCGTGCGTGCGTGCGTGCGTGCGTGCGTGCGTGCGTGCGTGCGTGCGTGCGTGCGTGCGTGCGTGCGTGCGTGCGTACATGTCTGTAGCTAATCTTGCAAGACTCTGGATTTTTTTTAAGTTACATTTTATACCGGAAGTCAAAGATGCAAATGAACTCCAATATTTGGAACTCATTATGATGTCATAGAGACATGACATCTCTCTGTCGAGGATGTCTGAGATCCACATGGAAGCCATGCCATTGTTAGACCCTGTCTTGTATGGAAGTACAGAAGACAGCGGTGAAAAACCTGGAGCGGTTTAACAAAATAACATAAACTAGAACTGGATGGAGAATTGTTAGCTGAAATACAAATACAAAGTAGGCGACGCATTGTGAGTTTGTAGGCCGACGATTTTTGATTTGTTCAATCTTGCCCCTGACTAATCCACTAAAGACTAACACTAAAACTAATAGACCAATTATTTGTTTACTAACATTGAGCCTGGACGCACAGGTGATTGTTTCACGCAATCAATTCCCAACCTGTTTCGGGGTGCACTGGTTTCAGCACACCCCAACCCCCTCTTGTGTGTGTTGGCTAGTGAGACGCGTCCTAACGAGACCTGATATAATGGGTTTCGTTGCGCGCATACTGGCTGCACGCAGCCAGTATGACGTCGTCTGTTAAGGGGTCTATATGAACTCAACTAAAACTAAGCCTTTTCATAAAATAAAAAACATTCCAAACCAGCTTTAAAAATATATTAAAATGAACTAAAATTGATAAACATTGAATATAAACCAAATCAAAATCTAAACTAATGAAAAATACAAAACTCTAATAACCTTGGTTATTACACCATGTCTTGTGCAGTACAGAGAAGACAGAGGTGATAAACCTGGAGTGGTAGTGACAGAGGAAAAGGTGAAAGAGAGGACAGAGAGGGACGCGTATATGGAGGTGCGACAGGATGAGGGTCACTGGCAGCTGTGGTTATAGGTCACTGAAGGAACAGATGGGATGTGTGTGTGTGTGTGTGTGTGTGTGTGTGTGTGTGTGTGTGTGTGTGTGTGTGTGTGTGTGTGTGTGTGTGTGTGTGTGTGTGTGCGCGCGCACGTGCACGCACATGCGTGTGTGAGAGAGAGAGAGAGAGAGAGAGAGAGAGAGAGAGAGAGAGAGAGAGAGAATGGGGTGTGAGGTCAGAGGAAATGAACGAGGGAAGAGATGAGAAGAAGAAAAAAACAGTAGAGTCTCAAAGACGATGGAAGACAGGAAGCGAGGGAACGATAAAAGGAAAGGTGAGAGGAGATATGGCAGATGAAATAAGAGGAGAGGTCAGAGGAGGGCTGGGCATGGGCGATGTATATATATATATATATATATATATATATATATATAATTTTCATGTTAAATTCGATACACTTTTACTTATGACATAGGCATGAGACTGCATTGTTATATGGCAGTTTTGATTATTTATGTATTTAAAGTCACCAATATCACCTCGTACCTCTACCAGAACTGTCTGGAACCAAGTCGTCCCCCCTGACATCATTTCATTAACCTGTGTTCATTGTCCAAAAATGGAGCGCAACATATTCTAATTGTATTCTGACCAAGCCCGCAGAACCCAGTGGTTGCATTGAAGCGCATTGGACATGCGCAATGGGCTCAACTCGCAAGCTTGCGCACAAGCTTGCACACAGGGCTGTGCACCGAGGTGACGCAAAACATGTCGCAAAAGACCCAAATAGGCCGCGCCCATCATATTTCCCAACCCGGAACAAGGGGTGATTTCGGCCCATGCGCTGGGTGAGCAACTCAATGCAAGTGTATGGGAGGGGATATCCGGTGCCCTCTCTATTATTTTTAACTCTATGATTCTGACCTATAGCAATACAGTGAAGTGCAGTCGATCCACAAGGCCCTATCCCCCCTCTGGGAATATATTTGATGCACTCCTTGGTGAAAACTGTCACCATCTCCTCTATGTGAAACCTGTCCTAACCCCCCTGAGGAATTCACAGATGCACTTTGTGGTGAGGACTGTCACCATCCCTCACGTCACGTCAAATCTGTCCTGCTTTTCTGTTCAATACCAGCATCGTGTGAACTCAGGAAGCTGACATCAGCCTTATCCAATACATGAAAACCACCATTATGGATTACCTCAAGGAGAAACATGATGACCATGACACCAGTGATACGATGAACGTCCTTTCCTTATCCGAGATTCAGAACAACATGCTGTAGATCAGGGATCTTCAACGTTTTTAAGGCCAAGGACCCCTTAGCTGAGAGAGAGATGATGTAGGGACCCCCGCTACATATTGTATAAAAATGTGTTGCAGATTCAACTTTTTTCATAGATTTCATAGTGTCAGGAATCCTCAGACCTGCCCCTTGTGTTCACTCCCCCTTGCATTCCTAGTAATCAGTCATTAGCCAATCCTTTGTTAATTGTCTACTCTTCACACGTTGCTATACTCACCTGCTGTCTGCTGCTCTAATTAGTTTGAGGGTATATTTCAATGAGTTTCGACATTACCATGTGTCAGTTTGTCGTAGTAATACCTGTCTTCTGTTCCAGCCTGAACCACCACCCACTTAGGCCTACCGGTTTGTTCCTGGACTGAGAAGTTGACCGCCTATTTTTTGGATTAACCTTTTGCCTTGCCCTTGCCTGCCTTGTTTTGCTGTTTTGCTGTTTGACACTTTTACCTTAGCACTAGGTATACTCTTAGTTGCTTTTTTTTTTAGAAGAGAATGCACTTAAGATTTCTGGTGATAAGTAGTTTCCTTGCCTACCTATGTTGAATGCACTTATTGTAAGTCGCTTTGGATAAAAGCGTCTGCTAAATGACTGTAATGTAATGTAATGACATACTCTGGTATTAACCTTTGTTCTGTTTTTGGAACTTAAGAGAGACTGAGAGAGACCATTGAAACCAAAGACAAGGTTGTTGTTGTTTTGGATGTATTGCATATTTCAAAACAATATAAAAACAAATAGAATACGCACATCACTTGGTTGAGGTGCTGGGTTGGAAAGTAACATGAAGAAAGAGAATGAATAAATACATTTATTGACAACGTTTCGAGCCAAGGCTCTTCATCTGGTCAAACTAAGTTCGAAACGTCGTCAATAAATCACACTGGAGCAGATGAGTGTGCAGATGTATTCTTTTATTTCAAAAGGATGAGTTGAGAATAATATTATATAAGAAAAAGTTGAAATAAAACAGCTACTGTACAATGGAGATCTATACACAAGACATGTTACTAATAGATCAGGTTCCTCTCTCTCTCTCTCTCTCTCTCTACATGCTGCTATGTTTTATGCTCCTTTCATTCTTTCTCTTCTTCCTGTTCTTTCTATGTGACATGTGGTCTTCTCTGTGCTCCACACCTCCACCTCACCTCCCTGTTCTCCACCTTGTCATCCATCTCCTCCCTCAACATCTGTGTATGACAATCCTCCAGATGTGCCTCTCTCGCTCTCTCCCTCCCTCTCCCCCCATAACCTTTATCTCCTTCCTGCTCTTTTTTGTGACATGTGATCTCAACCCCACCTTCCTGTTCTCCACCTCGTGACAACACTCCAGATGTGCTTCAGCCTCTCTCTCTCTCTCTCTCTCTCTCTCTCTCTCTCTCTCTCTCTCTCTCTCTCTCTCTCTCTCTCTCCTCGTTCAACCTCACCCCCCCCCCCCCCCACTGCCCTTTCCCACTTTTATTCAGTCAATTTCTTCTCACTTGTCTCTCCTCTTCCATCAACACTCACCTCTTTCACCATGGGACCTCTCTTATTATCACTTTTTTCTCCAACTCCCCACCCCCACCTGTCAATATCATCCACCTCTCCTCTCACCTTTATTCTCTGCTCTCTTCTCATCTCACCACACACGTACAGCCATACAGCTTAAGAAAAAATATATATATATATACGCAGTGGTGTAAAAAGTACTCACATTCTTTACTTAAGTAAAAGTACCAATACTGCAATATACTGAAGACCATGTCTTCTGTGCATGAATATAAAAAAATACATCAATGTGTTGATATGAATGGACTGTCAGCTTTGCTGCTCCCTGTGTCAAATGTGAAGCTCCAGTGAAGCTTCGCTGAGATAAGACGGATCATATGTGAGAACGATCAGTCAGAGTTATCATGAGACATTCATTGACATGGACCAGGGATTGGCAAAGAATGAAGGCCAGATGCCATACGATCTCATTGATCTGAACTGGATTAGAATGTATATCTGACATCTGACAGACTTGTTCAGTATACGTTCAGGTGTCATGAACCCAGCGTTGGCTGGTTTCGTGCGTGGTTGAAAAAGGCTCTCTCTCTTCCTCAACCTCCCTATACCATTGGTTCTCAAAGTGGGGTCCGGGGACCCCCAGGGGTCTTTGGGGGGGTTTCCAGGGGGTTCCCAGCTAAATGTGTTAATATAGCATCACAATAACTTTAACCACTTTAACCTTTTATACTTTGGCCATTCAAAAATAGCCGTGCTACGAGCTTGTAGATCTGTTATTTTTGAGAAATCGTGAACATTTTGTGCAAATCTTTGAATATATATATTTTTAAAGCGAACATTTGGAACTCAAATCTGTGCTTCTGGGGGGTCCCTGGAACAAAATATTTTGAGATGGGGTCCGTGGCCAAATACATACAGTATAATTTTGGGGGTCCTTGGCATGAAAACGTTTGAGAACCACTGCCCTATACCACCCACCCCCACTATTCCCACTCTGTCTGTCTGTCTGTCTGTCTGTCTGTCTGTCTGTCTGTCTGTCTCTCTCCTTTTCTCCCTTCATTCCTCACTTGCGAAGACAGCATGGTGTTTCAGGACACAGTACCAAGATTACACATCAGTATACTGTAGGAAGAGACCCTGGCAGAATGCATTATGTTCTTTCTCATTATCTCCCCCCAAGGCAGAGATTATTTGTGTACAGTGTAGGTCTGTCTGTCTGTCTGTCTGTCTGTCTGTCTGTCTGTCTGTCTATCTGTCTGTCTGTCTGTAGCTAATCTTGCAAACTACTATCAGCATCATATTTCTTGTGAACGCTGCCAGCAGGCAAAGGAACACAATTCCTGAATATTTTTGTTTTCACATCCACCAACGACAACTACAGTATGACATTTCTGTGCTCACTGTACCTCCAGGCTATGGGATATGTGTCTGCAAGGAAGGCTATGGAGTGAAACTAGCCATTTGGGGCGCATGTTGTCCGTCTGGCAATAGGATCTACACAGCTGTTGGCTGCATAGATAAAAATGCCTTTGTAAAAGAAAACCAATCTATAGGCCTATACTAGGGCTGTCCAAGCTCTAGTCTAGTATCTTTGAAACATTATTATTATTATTGATATATTTTGCATAGAAGGTGGTGCTCATAATAAAAGAAAATAATAGGTCCCGCTGTTGTCCACCCGTCAAAGTCACTGCAATAGTGTATAGTTGTCCACTATGTCCACCTTTCTGTCAAAAGTCAGTTAAACTCTGCAATAGTTTATGGTTGTCCACCTGTCCACATCCCTCATTGTTGTTGTTTGTCTGGCGTGGAGTCGTGCGAAGTCATGTTATGAGCGTGGAATGTGTTTTGCCTTTTTTTTTTTTGATAGATGGGACACTGACGTGACTGTGCACGCTAAATTTAGGCTACACACAGACCCAGTAGTTCTGCCTACACAGTGTTGTATCAAAGACCGTCAGTGTGTGCTGTTTGGTCTTATGAAGAATTGTCACTGTAAGCATTGAGCGGATGTCTTTTCAATGACTTGAACACAGTTTGTTTTATTGGCATTGTAGAATTATCAGTGTACAAACAGTGTGCATTCCCTGTCTGCCTTCGCATCAATATTGAGTGTACTGCACCCTTTTGGATTATTTCGCATCAGACGCAGGAGGCATAGTGTTCAACATCACTGCTCTACCACCTATACCCTCTGTAGGGGTGGAGCACCTGAAGCCAATTAATGATCAGATAAAAAAAAGAGCTGCGAAGCAATGCAACACAGACACAACCGCACTAGAGTGGCTTTTTTCAGGGTTTTTTTTATTTTCCGCCACATTATTATTACATTAATTTCTGGTTTTGGTAATTTAGCGGGAAGAGCTTGGTTTGGCTGGGATCTCCAACGTAAGCCCTTTTGTTTGTTTTATTTTGTACTTTCAAGTATTGGTTTCGTCTAATAAAATAAGATAAATCTATCTCGTTGACTAGTCAAGGACTTACCGTCCTTTGATAATGTTTCGGTCTCCAGTTGAGCCTTTAGTTGTTTACACAGGCCATAACATATGTCTCCTCCGCTGTAGTGTGACTTCAATACGAGACGCTATGAATTATTATTTTTTACAAACACAGATGCTCCGTTTCTGTTTGCTGTGAACTGATGTGGAAATGAGCCACACTTCTGAATCCCTGAGATAAGGAGCGGAGAGGAAAGACAAACTGAGAGAGCAATAACAGAAGGGAGGGGGGGGAGAGAGAGAGAGAGAGAGAGAGATGTTGTGTTGGATGCAAAGGTACATCCATGACATTTACACTGTGTGTGTGTGTGTGTGTGTGTGTGTGTGTGTGTGTGTGTGTGTGTGTGTGTGTGTGTGTGTACCTCCTCTCCTGTTGAGCTTGGCATATCCAG
>NC_139959.1:18602944-18710444 GCF_963454915.1 Gymnoscopelus microlampas | reverse complement strand
AACAGACCTTATTTTTCCTCAGTTCACACTTTGTTGTGTGTTGGTATTGTAGCATCAGGGACACATATTGTGGAGTACACAAGGCAGCAGCGCCCTCCACAGGGAGTCAAAAGAGGCTCAGGAGCGAGGACAGAGGATCCTGAGGAGGAGGTGGAGTTCAACTTTGGTGAACTTTGACAGAACGCCAACCAATACCGAATAAGTGTATCTGGTTGACCCCGCTTGGCTTCGTATAAGCCAAGATGGGGGAGACCAACAACAACATACAGCAAAGAAAGCTGGGAGGTACCGTTACAGTGTTGAGGTGCCCACAGCAAGATCAAATATTTGTTGGAGTGCCGCGATTACAAAAGTCAACGCAAAGACGCAACTTGGCACGATGTTGCATCAGCGAACGAGGCAACCGAGGCGATGCAAGCGAAGCGTTCCGTCACCTCACTTGTTCCAACGCTGACCAACATGAAGCGATTCGGAATGCACCATTATAGTAAATTATGGTCTCAGCGCGGTTGAGACAGTCCCTGGTTTCCAATTGAGATCGATGTGTCCTAAACAGGGCCTGCCCGATGGTCAGACGGCCCATTATTCCTAAACCCGTAAGGGTTTGAGGTGAGGGTTGGGGTTAGTAATAATGCACACCATTGAACCAATGGTGCTTCGGGGTAAAGAGCCGTGGGATGAATATGGCACTCATGTGTTGCCCTCATTAGTAATTAAATCTTAAAGGGCCATGGGACGCATAATTTACAGCAACAATTTAATTATTTCCCACAACATTGTACACACACACACACACACACCCTGAGATTTGTTTGTTTTTGTTGCATTCCTAAGCCAATAATTTGATGACCGGCAGAAAGATGCTAATATCTCTGGTAGGAGACTCAATGGAGATTCTTTCCGCCGGTCATCAAATTATTGGCAAAGGGATGCGACAAAAAAGAATCTCCATTCATTCAAGGCTTCATGGGGTGTGTAACTGATAGAAAATAAGTATCTTTTTTGGGGTGAACTCCCTTATAATGACTTATTTGTATGTGTTTTCTATTGTTATTTAAGATGTGAAAAAGGCATTTCCTTTCCTTTTTCCGTTCCCAAAACTGCAGTCAGAGAGGACATTCCCGCACCTCGGCCCCTGGTCGACCTAGTTTATAGTTTTGAGGTTTCTGCCCAGAGAGAGAGAGAAGGAGGAGGAGACGTGAGCACAGTGTGTGGAGACCAGACTTGCTGTATGTACAAATCCACACAAAACTCGTGTGGATTATTGGAACCTGAACCCCAGGCCTAGCGGTGACCCTGGAACGACCCAGCGTTATACCGCAGGCATGAGAAGCCACCCAGGACTGAACCCTGATCTCTCTCCCTCTCCCTGTGCTTTCTGCCCCCCTCCAGTCTGAACAGTGAACCACCATGAACTGTGTGCCCCGGTCAGTAAAAGTAACTAAGTACATTTACTCAAGTACTCTACAATTTTGAGGTATTTTTTACTTCACTGGAGTATTTCCAATTTTCAATACTTGTATTTCTTTATTTCTACACTTCATATCCGAGGCAAATATTGTACTTTTACTCCACTACAATTATTTGAAAACTTTAGACGCTAGTTACTTTGCAGATATAAATCATAACATTATAATACATACATTAACCGCTTTGGCCCCATTTTATATACATAGGCTATTTGAAAATAGCCGATCTACAAGCTCACAACTCGTCGCATCGCGACGCGTTGTGAGCTTGTAGATCAGCTATTCTCAAACATTTTAGTACTTTTGCTTTTGCCACTTTAAGTACATTTTGATGCCAATACTTTTGTACTTTTAATCAAGTACATTTAGAATTCCGGACTTTTACTTGCAACAGAGCACTTCTACATTGCAGTATTGATACTTTTACTAAGGTAAGAATTTGAGTTCTTTCCCACCACTGATAATAGACGGATTTCCGCGCGACGTCATCACAGAGCAGAATGCGCAATCTGCGCATGCCCGGGTGAAAGGCGCGTTTGAAAATACAGCCCTGAGCGGCAGTGAGCGCACTGGCCAATACAAACTAATAGGCGAGTGTGCTCCGGTGCGTAATTTCCAAACGCACCCATAGGCTTCCCCCTCCTCTGCGCGGTCATATTCCTCTCATGTTTACTAACAGGAAACCCGTCTATAGCCCTACAAAAGGAGCAGAGTTTGGACATACAAGGATTCCACCCGACAGCGATAATATCATGTCTGCTTAGCTATAGTGCAGCACATCCTATACTCCACTTCTAACACATCTTGTAAAGCACAGAAAAAGCTGCATTATGCTCTGCTACTCGCACAGCGGACTCCCACAGTGTTCTGGAATGGCATGCTGAATAACACTCATCTGAACCCCAGGGTGCAAAGACATTCCATTACGACTCTCACCATACCAGAGTGAGCATTAACCCGCTAAGCCCGGAACGCATCTGCGTGTCATTTTTAGGTTCCTTTGGGCTATTCAAAAATAGCAGATATACAAGCTCGCAGCGCGGCACCGAGTGCTGCGCTATGAGCTTGTAGATCTGCTATTTTTGAAAGATCATGAAAATATGTGCAAATCTTTGAATATATATATGTTTTTTTTTACTCCGATTTGTGGTTCTGGGGGGTCCCTGGAACAATACATTTTGAGATGGGGGTCCGCGGCCAAATACATATCATTTGGGGGGTCCTTGACATGGAAAAGTTTTGAGCACCACTGATAGCATTTTTTTTTTTTTTTTTTCAAAAAACTGTTAAAGATTTTTCAAAAAAAAAAAAAGCAGATCTACAAGCTCATAGCGTGGCACTCGTTGCCCCGCTATGACCTTGTAGATCTGCTATGTTTGAATAGCCAAAGTATAAAATATGGTTAAAGTGGTTACAAGGATGCGTTCCCGGTTTGAATGGGTTAAAATAACCATTTATAAGTCTCTGTGACCACGTTTTCTTATGGCTGTGGAATGTGATGTCTGAGTGTCGGGCAGGGCATGGCGGGGAAATAAAGGATGGATAAGTCCAGAATGACCTTGTGTTTGATGGTTGATTCTTTGCTCTCTGAAACAGGTGTACATTGGACATGGTATGGTAAGTATAATTCCATGCTTGTCGTAATCTTTGTTTTTATTTTATTTGTCTACGTATAAACGGTAGAGAGACAGGACACTGAGGGCAAAGGACATGATGTACAAAGGACCCCAATGGAAACAAGAAGCCATAGGCTTTCTTAGGTTTAAAATCCTCTTATTTGAAGTGTACTTTCCTGTTCTTTTTTGAGTGGTGCCAACCACTCACAAGGACTTTGTGTGTGTGTCTGTCCGTCTGTCCGTCCGGGTGTTAGTATATTTGAGCACGGCCTCAACAGCTGCAGCTGATTGTAACACAAAGATGCAATCAGTTACACTAATTATACACAAACAGGAGTGAAGGCACCACTCACTTCTCACTGTGTGTGATTTTTTTTTTACAACCTGCTAATAAAGTATTCAATCAATCAATCAATCAATCAATCAGTCAATCAGTACAGATATGTCCAAATAGATGTTAATGCATAATGTATTTTGTCAGTATAGCCTAGAGATATCAATCAGTAAAAAGTGAAGTTCTACTTGTCTGGTGAAACCTCCTCCAGACCAACTCCCCAACACATGCACACACACACACACACACACACACGCATGCGCACGCACACACACACACACACACACACACACGCGCGCGCGCGCACGCACGCACGCACGCACGCGCGCGCGCGCGCGCACACCATCAGTTAGTTGGGGCCAACACCTCATCAATACATCCAGTAATGTATCTGTCTAACAGTCTCTTAGGATGAGTGGATCAATAGGCAGCCCGCCCCGTGTATTCATCAAATATGTATCACTATAATTAAAGCTCTGGTCAGGATGAGTGATTTTGTCTTATCAATAATCCATAGGTATGATGGGGCGGTCGATAGTGGAGTCAGCCTGGACACCAGCCGTACACAGAGCGAGGGAGCTGTGCAGTGTGGACGGTCTGCAGCTGAATTAACCATGGGCAGTGTGAGAGAGAGAGAGAGAGAGAGAGAGAGAGAGAGAGAGAGAGAGAGAGAGAATGGAAAGAGGGAGAGAGAGATAGCGATACTGTAGGAGTGGAGAGAGATATATGCATACTGTATACATGGAGAGAGTGAGATACTAGAGATGGAGAGAACGAAGGGAAAGGTGTGCACATTATTATGATAATCATGTTTTCAGAGAACAGCTTCATCTGTCTGTCTTCTCTCTGCTTCACTGTGTGTGTGTGTGTGTGTGTGTGTGTGTGTGTGTGTGTGTGTGTGTGTGTGTGTGTGTGTGTGTGTGTGTGTGTGTGTGTGTGTGTGTGTGTGTGTGTGTGTGTGTGTGTGCGCGAGTGCGTGTGTGCGTGCGCGTGCGTGTGTGTGTCTTTGTTTCCGTCTGTCTGTCCTCTCCGTTTCTCCTTCAGCGTGTCTGTCTGTGTGTCTGTTCTCTCTCCCTTTTAACTCAGCACATCTTTAAAAAATATATGACACAACATAATATGGCATGAGGAGGAGAGGCGCACAGCATCACAGGTAGCTTGGTCAAGCCAACAGCATGTAACGTGAAATGTCATCAATACATTATTGCACACGCCTCAATAATTATGTATCAATTTGATTTGAAATGACAACTGCAGTCAACAGTGAAACGAAATGCATGCCAGAGACAAAATGAGATGCACTAGTCTAGTGTATCATTAGTCTTTGGTCAAATGCAGTAGAGTAAACCAGTGGTTAAAATGATTGTGACGCTTTATTAACTACCAGGGACCCCCTGGTACCCCCCAAGGACCCCTGAGGGTCCCCAGACCCCACTTTGAGAACCAATGGAGTAAACCATTCTTATTAAACAGGTCGAGGATCATGAAGATGAAGATGATGCCTAAAGGATTAGAAAGGGTTCCGTTTAGATAAAACGCTCAGTTTAGATCCAACAATAACTCTACCGGTACTACGGTACCATCACCACAGGTTTAATCTATGAGTCATAGCCTTGACTCTACAGGTTCACCCCTCCTGCATTCATGCGTCATCTCTTAAAAAGCAAGCAGCTTATATTTTGAGAATGTGTGTGAAACCCAAATGCATTTTGGCAGTTAAGTATTCTCTATCACATTGGTTCTCAAAGTGGGGTCCGGGGACCCCCAGGGGCCCCCGGGCGGGGGTTCCCCAGCAAAATGTGTTAATGTGTTAATATAGCATCACAACAATTTTAACCACTTTAACCTTTTATACTTTGGCTATTCAAAAATAGCAGATCTACAGTACAAGCTCATAGCCCGGCACAGAGTGCCACGCTATGAGCTTGTAGATCTGCTATTTTTTTTTAAATCGTGAAGATGTGCGCAAACCTTTGAATATACAGTATATATTTTTAAAGCGAACATTTGTAACTCAAATCTTTGCTTCTGGGGGGTCCCTGGCACAAAATATTTTTGAGATCGGGGTCCGCGACCAAATACATATTATTTTGGGATTTCACTTGACATGAAAAAGTTTGAGAACCACTGCTCTATCATGGCTAGAGAGAGGAGTGGATAGTGGATCGATACCTGCATATGCCTGCAATTACTCGAATTGATTTCAATTAAGATTGACCCGGGTCTCACCACAAGGTGTGGGATTGTGCTCGTCTTTAATCACTATTTTATATGGTTTCGCATTACGGGAATATAGTGCTGCATCGCGACTTCCATATTCTTAGTAGAAATTTGGTCAAGGGGTGCCAGCTGGCCTAGTGGTCCAGGCGCATACCACATCATGCTCGTAATCCCGCTTGACAGCGTGTCGCGGGTTTGACTCCCGATCTCGAACACCTTTGCTGTGTGTCACCCCCCATCTCTCTTCCCATTTCCTGTCAGCCCACTATCCTATCAATAAAGGCAGGAAAAAAAATTCCCATGCACACACATACACTTGCGCACACGCACACACACACACACACACACACGCACACACCATCTCCCGTGCCTCCACGGTGGCATATTGTTTAGCATGAGATGTCATGTGTGAAATTGTCTCAGCATGAGTGAGGATGATCCACGAAGATCAAATCAAGGACCAAGCAAGGTGAGCGTATTTATGTCAACAAAGGGTTGGATTTACTGTGGGGGATGGGGTATCCACGCCTCTTCTTTTGATATCACCTCTCTGGTCAACCATTTATTCCCTTTTGTCAAACGTAGACTTTTGATATTCACTGTGTGTTTGTTTGCCAGTGGTGGAAAAAGTACTCAGATATTTGACTTTAGTAAAAGTATCAATACTGCAATATAGAAATACTCCGTTACAAGTAAAAGTCCGGAATTCAAAATTTACTTGAGAAATAGTACAAAAGTATTGGTACTCAAGTAAAGTAAATATACCTCAAAATTGTACTTAAGTACAGTACTTGAGTACATGTAGGCTACCTAGTTAATTTACACCACTGATGTTTGCTAATATCACAATTTAACAATACAAACTGCTGTGTGAACCACATTTACCCTTGTGTCCCTATTTTATCAATACTTTTGAAATCTACAATCTGCAATCTCACTTTGCAATGTAGATCGGCTATTTTTGGGAATGCCCCCAACCCCTCACCACCCTTTTTAATTGTACAAAGATTGCATATGCATACGTGCGTAATATGAATAAAATGAATTGCGATTCTGTGCACGTTTAGGGAGGGAGGGAGAATCAGAATGAGAAAGCAAGGGAGAGACAGAGGAAGACAAGACAGAGAGACAGAGAGGGGAAGATGTAACAGGCCTGAGCAGAGAGAATTAGTCCATGCGTACACACCAGTGCTGTAAAGTAACTAAGTACATTTACTCAAGTATAGTCCTACTTAAGTACAATTTTGAGGTACTTATTACTTATGTAAAAATGTCTATACCAGAGGCAAATATTGTACTTTTACCCCACTACAATTATTTGAAACTTTAGTTACTAGTTACTTCGTATATATATACGTTATTATATTATAAAACATACATTAACCACTTTAGCACTGTTTTATACATAGGCTGTTTGAAAATAGCCGATCTACAAGCTCACAATGTGTCGCATCGTGACACATTGTGAGCTTGTAGATCTGCTATTTTCAAACATTACTTTAAGTATATTTTGATGCCAATAATTTTGTACTTTTACTCAAGTAACAATTTGAACACAGGCCTTTTACTTGTAACAGTGTATTTTTATATTGTGGTGTTGCTACTTTTACTTAAGTAAAATATCTGAGTCCTACTTCTTCCACCACTGGTACACACACACACACACACACACACGTGCGCACACACACACAAGCGCGCACATGCACACACACGTTCAGGGCCACGTGCGCACATGCAATCACACCCAAGCACAATCAGTAATTAGAGGTGAAGTCTATTTGCTAATGGCCACAGTGGGCTACAAATTACAGTTCTCCTCCCCGCGGCACTGGGGCTGCCACAGGTTAATGGGAATCCAGGGGCTTTGTTTGTGTGTGCGTTCATTTGTGTGGGCATATGTGTGTGTGTGTGTGTGTGTGTGTGTGTGTGTGTGTGTGTGTGTGTGTGTGTGTGTGTGTGTGTGTGTGTGTGTGTGTGTGTGTGTGTGTGTGTGTGTGTGTGTGTGTGTGTGTGTGTGTGTATCCCAGGCTAATGGAACTCCGAGCCTGGCTAAGCCTAGTTGGTGGCAGGTTTTCACTTTCAGGGATTTATCATTGTCTCTCTGTCAGTAATACCTAAACAGTTTGAATTTGCATCGTCTTTGTGTCTGTCATTCCTACCAGCGATAACATTCCTACCAGCGATAACATGAATTAGTATTGTCTCTGGGTCAGTAATAGGGCTACATACCAGCGCGAATATGAATTAGCATTGTCTCTGTGTCAGTAGGCTAATACATGAATTAGCATTGTCTCTGTGTCAGTAGGCTAATACATGAATTAGCATTGTCTCTGTGTCAGTAGGCTAATACATGAATTAGCATTGACTATGTTGCAATACTTGCAATGAATTAGCATTGTCTCTTTCAGTTGCATGTGCTGCTAACATGATACTTGTCAAACCTACAGTATATACACTTTGTAAGCTACGGCTCAACTGTAGCTCAACCAGCAGTATAATAGTATTACTTGGTTTTTAAAAGGAAATATTCTATTTCTCTTCTCTAATTCTAATTCGCCCATTCCCCTTTAGACTTTATCGATGCGTTCGCAGGACCAAAATAAATTAGTAAACAAACAATAAAATGAATAATTTGAATTGCTTTTTACACAGACTGCAGCATTGAAATCCGTGACATCCCAAATGGGTTAAGGACATGCTGCTAAAAAGGGCGTGACTTCTGTTCTATAAAAATATAGTCATATGCTGTATCCAAATACCGTTATAGAAGACTTTGGCCATAGCGGGCACTCCGTAACGGCAACTATTTATTTGTTTCTTTATGCTTATTTTATAAAAACAAAAAGGCCCTTTGTAACCATGGATCACATACTTTACTTATCAATAATTAAATATTCGTTTTGTAACTCCTAAGAGAATACATGTTTCTGTTATTTACCAGCATGCAGTCTGCAACATTTCTTATTAAAGTGGATCAGAGAGTTGGAAATCTACACAAAAATTACAAAAGGAGGCCAGTTGGTCTCACTTACTGTTTTCCAGATCAGAAGCAATAATTAAGTTATTCACTTTTTCTTTTCTCTGGGGAAAAAGCATAATAACTCTGTCATCCTCCATCTCAGACACAAACACATTTTTAATTAGCAGTGTGGTGTATCATTAGCAGAAAATATTGTGATACGTTTTCTTTTCCAAGCACAATTAGCCCCAGTGTGCAAAACAAACTAATAAATACAAAAACAATATTTGTTTTCTATGTTAATAAAGAATGAAATGAAAGCCTGTGTTAAGTTAAGCCTGGAGTTAATGGTTTCAGTGTCTACCAGGCAAATGACAGAGCTACTCTGAATCAACGTTCACAGTGGAAGAGAGTCACCCTCTGAGTCTATTCGGTTGTTCAGACGTGACGTTGCGCCCCGCTAGAATAACTTCCGGGTCCAAGTGTTTTAATGTTAATAATAATAATGTTAAATCATAATAATAAATAAATACTTTGTACTTCTATGATATTAGCATTAAGACCCTTATTAACCCTCAATGGTTCATTTCTGAAAAAGGAGGTTATTGTAAAAAGATTTACGGGTTCCAACATGTTGTTTACAATGAAGAGTGGACGGCGCTGGTGCCTTTTGGACCCGGACGCGACGTCGGACTACAAAATTACGTCAGCCTTAAGAACCGAATGTTCATAGTGGAATCATTTGACAGTCATGCTCTGAATCTGTTCATATATAGTGGAATTATGACATGCCTATCCCCTAAACATGTGGCCATGCTTGTATTCCTTTATAAGAATTAGAAACAACTAGACCATACCCGGTCGGCGCAGCGCATCCGTGGGGGGATATGCGCACATGATCTGGCAACCCGGGAGGCGACATTGTTTGACACATAAACGCTAATAAGAAGCTGAGATTTGATGAAATTGAAAAACGGGCTTGACAGTTAAGTTCAGATGGTAATGGTCAATGGCTGTGTGCAAAATCAGAGCAATTGGTCCAGCCACTGAGGAGAACCGGGTAGCTTCACCACCACTACAGAGGTTACTAGAATTATAGTAGGATAGTAGGATGCTTGGTAGAATTATATTTTCTCATCTTTGTTAGGCGCTAGGCGCAAAGGGGTTGTATTAATTCTCTGAATTAGTCATGGGTGTGTTTTGGGCATAACATACAGTAAATCAGACCATTCAGAGGATCTTCTCCCATTCCCTTTAAGAGGCAGGTCTTACCTAGCTCAAGGTGCGCTTGGGCTAGACTTGTGCGTTGCTATTTAAATGACGGATTTCACTGCCAGTGTATATACATAAATAAACTCACCCACTAGCAGCGTTTGTGTTTTTTAACCTTTTCAACTGGTCACAGAAAATGTAGATCCATTATGATCTATCGTCGGACCGCGTGTAAACACAAACAGTATATGTGGCCGTCGCCCAGAGGAAGAAGATTTCACCCGCGATGTGCCTTTCTTTGTCGCAGGCACGCTGAAAACAGCATCTTCTGTCAAAAATGCACGTCTTTCCCACCTCCCCAACTGGCCGCAGAACATTTATATACATTATGATCGCTTGTCAGACCGTTGGTAAACACAAAGGGGATCACTGTTCGTCCCTTTCGTCCCTTTCCCTTCCTTTGTTAGACCACGTTGAAACTACTGTGTCTCGCCGAAACCAGGGCAAAACCAGTCAACTCAACAATATACAACTGTTTCCAGGAAACCAATAAACAGGAAGTAGACCGAGGCGGAAATCTTTGGATGACGTTAATTCCGTATCCGTGTGAGTTTAAAATTAAAGTGGTCACTCGGGCGATAGAGAACAGCGCGATCATTTATAAAACTACTAAACAAAAAAAGTATCGTCGAAACTCGTCCGTGGCAATGTGAGCATTTGCAGAATCGGATGGCAATTCCTGTCCATGGCAATGAAAGAGTTAATATGATATAATTAATTTAGGAGACGGGGAAACCGACAACGTGGGTATGCAAAGAATCACACATTCCTCTTGCGATGTCTCCTCGTTTACGCTCCAATTGACACATCTGTGATATCTTGACATATCAACTTAATTATCATACGCCCTTTATTCTCAGTCAAGTTCTTTATTTAAACCACGCGTGTCTCGCGTCGGAGCTCTAGCATTGATATTGACAGTGTTAATGCTGTAAATTGAACAGAGTCAGATGAAGCACACCAGGAGGCTAATTGATAAACAACATTCTTCTGTGAGGAGAGTGAGGAGTGTTTGAAAAAATAATATTTATCAGCTGAAATAAACTGCTTATTGAAGTTAACTGCATGAACCTTTTCTCTCTCTCTACCTCTTTTCTGGCTGCTGGTCAAAGATACACAGAGATATTCTTATTACTATTGGTCACGGCACGTATTGGTGACACTTATTAGTGATCTTCTTCTTAAAAGGGATAGTTCACCCAAAAAATATATTTTTTCTATCGTTTAGTCACCCCATGGAGACGGACCGGTAGGCAGTGGTTCCGGTAGGAGACACAAAGGACACTCTTTGTGTCTCCTACCGGACCAGCTGCCGGTTGAATTCAAGTCTCCATGGGGACTAATCGATAGAAAAAAAGTCATTTTGGGGGTGAACTATCCCTTTAATAGGACTGTAAAATTCAAGTGCTTGAAAATGGTTGATCTGCCGTTCCTATTAGATTTTTGGTTGCAAACAGTGCATTGAACCTAGAGAATGTGTAATGAAGACCTTTGGGTCTTTGTCACGCTATAAGTGTGCAGTACTTTATCTCTTCTAGTTTTAGACTCATAATGTGAATAACCCATTAAGACCCAGGAACGAATCTGTGTGTCATTTTTAGTGCCGCACTACTGTATGAGCTAGATATAGTAGATCTGCTATTTTTGAATAGCCAAAGAAATCTAAAAATGACACACAGATTGTGAAAATGTATGCATATCTTTGAATATATATATATTTTTTATTAACTCAAATCGTATTGCTTCTGGGGATTCTACAAATGTCTTCTAAATCCTAAACAGTTTTTTGAAAGAAAAAAAAATATGTTGCAATAATTTCAGTGGTGCTCAAACTTTTTCATGTCAAGGACCTCCAAAAATGATATATTTGTGCAGTACCTTATCTCTTCTAGTTTAAGACTCATGCTGTGATGAAGACCTCTAGGTCTTCATCACATTGTGAGTATGCAGTAGTTTTAGATTGTGCTGTGGTGTCTCACTGATGTCCTTTGAGTCTCCTGCCTCCGCGTTTCAATTGTTCTCAAACAGAATTCATTACAGGTATTCATTTATGTCATGTGTTCTAAATCGTGAACATGATGAGTATAGTCGACTCAGAAGAAATCCATCCCTAAAATGAACACGTAGATATATGTTTCATGAGATCCATGGAGAGAACACTTCATTTCAATAATGTTAACGTGTTTGAAATATAATTAATTCCCTATTGGGCTTAATCTCACAGCTGTGTGAATTCATAGTTACTGTAGGTTTACTGTAGGCGTGCGTGTGTGTGTGCGTGTGCGTGTGCGTGTGCGTGTGCGTGCATGTGTGCATCTGTGCACACAAGCGTGCAAGTGAATGAGTGAGTCTGGCCTGTATCCAAACACGATAAGCTTGGAATTTCTGTGTGTGCGTGTGTGTGTGTGTGTGTGTGTGTGTGTGTGTGTGTGTGTGTGTGTGTGTGTGTGTGTGTGTGTGTGCGTGTGTGCGTGTGAGTGAGTGAGTGTGTGCGTGTGAGTGAGTGAGTGTGTGTGTGTGAGTGAGTGAGTGATGAAACTGCATGGGTACTGCAGTGGAGAGAGATAAAAAGGGACAGAGGAAGGTTAAGGGAGGGAGAGAGAGAGAGAGAGAGAGAGAGAGAGAGAGAGAGAGAGAGAGAGAGAGAGAGAGAGAGAGAGAGAGAGAGAGAGAGAGAGAGAGAGAGACTGGGTTAGATCACAGCAGTAAAAGTCCCCATTAATGACTGATGGTGAGAGAGAAGGAGAGGAGACAGTAGAGCAGGAAGAGGAGAGAGAAGGGTGAGAGAGGAGAGAAGGAGCGTTTTAGGCAGCAGTCACCCAAGGCTGTGAAAGGCACGAAGTCTGCCTAAAAGAATGTCCTCAGGTAAAAAAATGTACCTTGTGATACGTCTGCCTGAAAGGAGCAACTCAGGGAGAGAAATCTTGTGCACTTAATCCTAACAGTTCTGAAAAACTATATCAGTGGTGCTCTAACTCTTTCATGTCAAGGACCCCCAAAAGTATTTGGCTGCCGACCCCCATCTCAAAATATTTTGTGCCAGGGACCCCCCAGAAGCAAAGATTTGAGTTACAAATGTTCGCTTTAAAATAATATATATTATTCAAAGATTTGTTGCACAAATGTTCACAAATGTGCACGCACACTGCTGGGAACACGTGCACGCGTCCCCTTCGGTTCTAAAATGCCCTCTGCGTCCTTGGTACCATCTCACACTAAACACATGTGTGCCCGCCGCCTTGCATACTCAAGATCCATTGCCTTATATTTTATTGAAGTGCATACTTAGAAAGGCTCTTCAGTGAGCTGTGGAAACTGCCGTTTGAGCACAGGCCAGTATTTCAGTGTCTGTGTGCCGCCTCCTCCTCCTCCTACTCCTCCTACTCCTGCAGGCTTTTTGCAAATCCATCCTTTCATTTTATTCATGAGCCTCTCCCATCCTGAGGCACTGACATGCCTGATGCAAAGCATTTAGTTCTCCCAACATGATACAGCAGTTATATTAGCCCATTAAGACCGGGAACGCATCTTGTGTGGCATTTTTGGCTATTAAAAAATAGCAGATATACAAGCTCTATGAGCTTGTAGATCTGCTATTTTTGAAAAAAAATTAACTACATTTTTTAACTACATTTTTAACTAAAATCTTTGCTTCTGGGGGATTTTACAAACGTCTTCTAAATCCTTACAGTTGTTTTTTGAAAAAACTTATGTTGCTATATATATTAGTGGTTCTCAAACTTTCTCATGTCAAGGACCCCCAACAGTTTGTTCCAGGGATATATATATATATATATATATATATATATATATATATATATATATATATATATATTCAAAGATTTGCACACATTTTCACTGTTTTTTTTTTCTAAAAAATAGCAGATACAAGTTCATAACGCGGCACTCGGTGCCGCGCTATGAGCTTGTAGATCTGCTATTTTTGAATAGTCAAAGGAATCTAAAAATGACACACAGATGCTTTCCCCGGTCTTACAGGGTTAGAAGAGAGAAGAGAGAAAGTAAATGAGCAGAGCGATGAAGGAGAGGAACCGTTGGGTGCTGTTCTTAACCATTCTTAGACAGGCTAACTGCAAGGGAGCGCATCGTTTAACATCATGGTTTATTCTCCACGCTTAAAATGCACTGTGCCGTCCCTGCAAGGGAGCTTAAATAAACATTTAACTTCATTGTTTATTCTCCATTCTTAGAAACATTGTTTCATCCGTGCAAGGGAGTTTAGGTAGAGATTTAACATCCTGTGTTTTGCTCCGTTCCATCCCTTAACCACTTAAACCCTAGTCTATACTTAATAAACTGGACCGGAGTTACTTGGACCGCTTTCTTTCTGTCTACACCAAATCTCTTTACAAAAAATAGCCGATCTACAAGCTTACAGCGCAGGGGTTCTTTATTTTACGCTTCACAATGTGTCAGATGCTGATGTTAAAACAGGGAGAACAGATGTCATCTACATCCAAATGGTCCCTGGCATGGTGGCATGGTGATGAACAATACATTGCTGCAGGTTGGGAATGGGAAACGTCAGCTAATTTGGAATGTCATAACAATGAATTATCTTCGAAGGAATGACATTCATTCCTGTTCCTGTCCGCTCAGTGTGTCCGCGTGCGTGCGTGTGCGTGTGTGTGCGTGTGTGTGTGTGTGTGTGTGTGTGTGCGTGCGTGTGTGTGTTCGTGTGTGTGCGCGCGCGCGTGTGTGTGTGCGTAATTGAGTATGTATCCATCTGCGTGAAGAAATATGTGCATCACATTCCTGGCATAAACATCAGTCAAGAGAAAATGGCGCAAGAACTGGCAGAACATTCTGAACGTGCGTTGCTTTCACATCGTGTTTTTGAAACGTTTTAATTTAGATGGTTATAAATGTTAACTCCTGTTTGAAAAGGTTCAGAAACATAGTATGCGAGTGCTATTTGATGATTTGGTGATTGACATCACAAAAGTATAGGCAAAGATATGCTGAAAGGCAAAATCAAGTCCAATTTTGTGCGCCATCTTTGATTTTCAAGTGGCCTCCAAATAGGGGTGTGCCGATATATCGTCCCGCGATATATCGCGATACGTTTTCGCGACGATATGTATCGTTTTGGGGAAAAAAAATATCGTTTTTGAAATTTTTTTTTTTTTTTTTTTTTTTTTTTTTACAATCATAATAATTAGGCATGCAAACGTCCCCGATGTGAAAAGAGTGACAACATGTTTTTTTTTCGGGTCAGGTGTCATACTATTTGGATTCAAAACGGCTATTGTAGCTGAAAAGCTACAAGTTTGCATGTCTGAATAATGCAAAAACAGAATTATTTGTTTGCATTTTCTTTTTTTCTCCTCCATATATTTTCATAATAAAAAAAGTGCGTATCGTATCGTATCGAAATCGTATCGAAGTTGTGAGCCAAATATCGTATCGTATCGTTTGGTGAAATTAGTGTATCGGCACACCCCTACCTCCAAAGATAATTTGTACCAAATTTCACGCTTATATCACCATTTGAACGATCCTCCCAAAATATTGCTGTTATCCGCTGCACTAAGGACAGAACGAAGGAATCAGCATGGACCGACATCAGTGTAAATCGACGATATCAGGCGATGATTTATGTTGTGTGTGACGTCAGACCAGGCAGGGTTCAACCAGCGTGCGTGAAAGTGAGAGAGGGGGGGGGGGGGGGGAGTAGAAGGAGAAGGAGAAATTTAGAAGTAGAGGGAGAGTAGTAAAAGGAGAGGGAGACAGAGATGGATGAGGGAGGGACTCTAATAACAGCGTGAACTCCCTGTCTAATAAAAGAATGCTGAAAAGATATCGATGCATTTTCATGCATTGTTTTTGTTATTGTTTTGTGACTGCTATTTCACCTCGAGTCGATAAGAGAGGCTGGAAAATCAACGCATTATTGTGAAAAGTACTATGGTACGTCTGTGCAGTGCCGACGTCGTTGCACAGCCCTTCCACACATTGATAAACTGGCAGCTTGTGGGCACGTTACGACTATATAGTATGGTGAGTGTCTATCTCCTTTGGCCAAGTAGAAATAATTGTCTTTATCTCTGCCAGGACATCCTGCGTTTGGCCCAGTGTGTGTGTGTGTGTGTGTGTGTGGGGGAGTGTGTGTGTGTGTGTGTGTGTGTGTGTGTGTGTGTGTGTGTGTGTGTGTGTGTGTGTGTGTGTGTGTGTGTGTGAGTGTGAGTGTGAGTGTGAGTGTGTGTGTGTGTGTGTGTGTGTGTGTGTGTGTGTGTGTGTGTGTGTGAGTGGGAGAGTGAGTGTGTGTGGGAGAGAGAGAGTGTGAGTGAGTGAGTGAGTGAGTGAGTGAGTGAGTGAGTGAGTGAGTGAGTGAGTGAGTGAGTGAGTGAGTGAGTGAGTGAGTGAGTGAGTGAGTGAGTGAGTGAGTGAGTGAGTGTGTGTGTGTGTGTGTGTGTGTGTGTGTGTGTGTGTGTGTGTGTGTGTGATACAGTATATATATTATTGATTTCAGCTGTTACAATTCCAAACGTGCAAACATGACCCGCTTTAATTACTTAATATTAAAATTCTATTGTCTTTTTATGTCCAATGTATTTGTATTTAAGTTCACAAAGTTAACATAAGTATAACTAAATGCATTTGAAATACTTTTGCTACTTTTGTGTGACATAGAATGGCGAAGTACGGCATTCATTTACGAAAAAAAGTTAAAATACGGAGATAAGAGGTGTCTGTCCGACAGTATATGCAATGTGGCCCTCTGGAGTGAGTGTGGAAATATAGTGGCCCTCTCCATCATCAAAGTTGCCCACCCCTGATCTAGATACTACTAGGTCGATCAGATATGTCTTGTGCATGCCGCCAGGAGGCCAAGAGCCTCAATCCTTGAATAGTTTTCAACAACATCTAGGTCATATTTAAAAATATATATACAGTAATCTCAGAGCAATCATCCCTCCAGGCTACAGGGGCCTGTCTACTCTAGGAGGTGCACCGTGATAATAATAATCACCTTTTCTTACACACGTGTACAAGCCCAGAACATGAATGTGTATGAGAGAGAGAGAGAGAGAGAGAGAGAGAGAGAGAGAGAGAGAGAGAGAGAGAGAGAGAGAGAGAGAGAGAGAGAGAGAGAGAGAGAGAGAGAGAGAGAGAGAGAGAGAGAGAGAGAGAGAGAGAGAGAGAGAGAGAGACAGTAGAGATGATGTACAACTGGTAATCACATGCCGTGCTATATACTCTGTTATGACTGTAGGTAGAAATAAAACTGCAGACATAGTGTATACGCCATACAATTGTTATTATAGGACAAGACTCCTGGGAGATGTGTGGGCTCTACTGAGCAGACATTTCTAGGTATACATACTTCACCAATAACAAAACCGCTTCACATAAACACAATGTTGGTGTAACTAAGAAAGTTGCATTCATACAGTGCATATAATTATCAATACGATCACATTTTCAACAACAAGTCTCACAGGGATTTTCACTTCTGCAGGCATTTAATTGGGTCTGTTTCGTGAGCAGCGTGAGCTGCGATTGGTCTACTTCTGATGGGGCCGACACACAGACATACATGATTACATACTTTGTCTGCACCTTAAAAATACGTTCTAGTAGACTGGCATCATATCACAACCCACGATTGTGGGGAGGAATGTGTGATGAAAGAAGAAGTGTAAATGGTGCATTTATATAGCGCTTTTATCCAAAGCGCTTTACATAGATTGTGCATTACATTCACCCATTCACACACACATTCATACAGCAATGGTGGAGGAAACCATGCAAGGCACCAACCAACCTGCTCACCGGGAGCAAGTCAGAGTTCAGCGTTTTGCTCAAGGACACTTCGAAACTAACTCTGCCCGGGATCGAACTGTGAACCTCACGGTTCCCATCCGGCCGCTCTACCGACCACTCTACCCCTGAGCCACTGCCGCCCGTGTCCTTCCGGGCACTTTTAAACGGTCATGAAGGCTTGATGCAGAAACCAGTGCTTTGTTTGGTCTGTGGTTTACAATTGCAAATGTATAAATAAAAGTGCCTTAAGGACAGTTCCCATGAGTGCTGGTATTCTCTAATATTATGTAAAGTAACTCTTGTAGACCGTACAATAAAACTCAGTAATATATTGAAACAAGTTGGAGTCGTGCTCGCATACCTCGTTTAAAAATGATGAAAAAAGAAAACAGGAGAAACACAACTTTGTTCTCCCGTTATTTGATGTTATGCTAAAGGATTAATGGCAGTCTGGGAGTCGACATCACGTCTCCTTTCACTTCTAATCAGCCAAACATGATAACACCGCTGCAGAGAGCGTTCCACAAAGCACCTTCCCTGCTTGGGGAATTACCTTTAATAGATTTACTAATTACCAAGAACACCATTCTGAGTGAGATAGCATGTCTCTGAACCCTGCCGGTAAATGCACTCGCTGTCCCTCAGCTATGTTGCTCTCACAGTACATCACAGCACACTGTGTGAATATGGACGCTAGTTCAATTGAACCCAATAAAAAGAGAGCCTCATGACAGACAGTAATGCTATTGTTGATGTAACATGTCATAACCTTCTTAACATTGCATTACTAATCATGATGTAGCATGAATTATATAATCCAATAACCCTCTTAAAAGGTAGGGTAAGTGATATTTTTTGGTTAAAACAAAAAGTATTTTGTTAAAAGGTTAAAATACTATATTATGATAGTAATCATTGCTATAGAGTGTTTTTTCAGTAACAGGTGTCTCCCTGTCTCTCCAGCTTTTTAATAAACAGAAAATACATGTTTTGGTAGGTGTCAAAATCTCAGCCAATCAGGAGAAAGTACCCATTTTTAAGCTTAATTTGTATAGTGTTCCAGTTCCAATTTTGTCTGCTCATTTCTTAGTGTCATCACTTCCAATTTCACTTGTTTAATCTGTATCCTGATTGAGTTCTCTGTCCTGGTTGGATAAAATTGGAAATGAAACTGAAACTGAAACGAAAATGCATGTTCTGTTTAATAAAGAGGTGGAGAGACAAGGAGACTCCTAATACTGAACAAACACTCTATAGCAATGAGTATCAGAATATAGAGCTATTTAACACTTATTGTAACCAAAGCAAATCACTTACCCTACCTTTAATATATTGTAATGTTTTTTGTTATTTGTAAATATTTAAAGAAATCAGTATTTGGGATGCCATATTCTGTTCTTAAATCCATAAATGATTTTAACTGCATGTTTTTATGAAATAAGTCTTTGAATTGATTTATCCTCAACTGAGCCCATTTGTGTATATTAAATGATGCTAGATGTTCGTCTAGATCAGGATTACGATAGATAAGAGAGTATATGGACGTTTTTTTGAAAAGTCCTTCCAAGCATTAAGTGTGTTAAAGACAGTGAAACATTGACCTATGTCTTTTATCTTGTTTGATTGTTTTATAAATGAGAGACTCCAATGGTAACGGACCAACAGATTTAGCTTCTATCTGAAGCCACAACGAGTCCTGTCTTCCCAACGTTGTAATGCTTGCTGTCATATACTGTATATGGATAGATCAATATTAATTATTAGATATTGTGTCCTTTTGCGCCAGGCAGCCATCAGGACACAGCAATGGTACAATACATAACTAGAAAAAGTGCTCCTCGGAGCACAGGTCTCCGCCAGGTCAGGTACGTTATTCTGGCCTCCTGGTGGCGCTATAATAGGCCAATGTGAAAAGGGTGCCATTTATTCTTAGGTCTTTCACGGCAATCAGACACTGCATTCATGATTTGAGGCATTTTGTTCCAAAAATGTGTTTTGCTAAATTAGACCTGCTGGTGGCGCTATAACAGGCCAATGTGAAAAGGGTGGCATTTCTTCCTTGGCCTAGTGGGAATGTGCGTGTGAAATTTCACGGAAATCGCAAGCTGCGTGCATAGTTTGAGGCTTTTTGTTCAAAACGGACCAATCCTGCAAACTTTGGAAGCCAACCATAGGCAATGAGGATGGAATATGGGAAATCGGACAGATCCATGTTGATCACATGACTATAGAGATACTGTGTACCGATTTGCATGACGTTTGGATAAAATCTGTAGGAGTAATGTAAAAAACATTGTTTTGCACAAATCGGCCTCCTGGTGGCGCTATAACAGGCCAATGTGAAAACATTGGGGCAGAGGTTCTGAATTGGCATCCAGGGAGTGTGTGTGCAAAGTTTCGGAGCGAACGGGCCAACGGTGCCGGAGATTAGCTGGTAACACACAGACAGGACGGACACACGGACACACGGACACACGGACACACGGACACACACACGGACGGACGGACGGAGGGTAAAACATACTCTCTCGCCATGCCTTCGGCCTGGCGGAGACAACAAATGACACAGTACATAGACAATACAACAATGCATTTACTCAACACACCCCTTACAGAGAAAAAAGTAGGCTACCAGTCGAGTTTAAGGACAGACGTCACTCACGCGCAGAACTGAGATATTTGTTCAGAATTCCTATAGGCCAACTTGTGGGAACAAATTATCGCCCGAGTTTGCCAACAAACAAAATGTGTTGCCATGAACCCTTTGTACATTTCAAAGCTATACTTATTAAATCACAAAAAGCGCTGACTTGAGTGATATGACAGGTCTCAAAAAGTTAAAAGAAACTGCGTAAAGCAAAGTGTTGATTGGGCCAATGTTATATTCTTCAGTTCAATGCACATTTTCACACATTTTTAATCACCTGTTTGTGCCTTAGTAAAGAGTAAAGACACATGATTGATAGGCTGACACAGTTTCTACAAGCAGTGAGAGGCAAGCAACGCAATTAAATCTGAATTCATCAAGTCTGCTGTTCCTTGACAACAAGCTTTGTTTGTTATCTCTTTTTTCCTCAGCTTGCTGTTACTTAAGCACTAGAAGACATGTTTACAACTTGACAGATGGCAAACTGTTCAAATAAACCTGCAGACAATTGTTCTAGCTAGAATTCATCCCAGTGAGAGTCTAAAACAACTGCATCTCTCCACTGCTGAGAAACAGCTCTTCTTATAGACAAAAGATGTTTCAAGTGCCTTGCACGAGGTGTTTCAAATGCCTTGCAAATTAAATCACAGTATGTCCCATACTGTGGACACGAGTTTTATGGAGAAAAATAACAAACAAACACGTTTTATATCATGAATGCATTCATACATATGCAGTGGTGTAAAGTAACAAAAGACATATACTCAAGTACTGTACTTAAGTACACTTTTGAGGATTTTTTTTACTTTAATTGGGGTATTTCTCATTTTCAATAGTTTTACTTCTACTCCACTACATCAAAATGTTTTTACTCCACTACAATTATTTGACATCTTTAGTTACTAGTTACTTTGTAGATTTAGATTATTATCACAAAACATAAAGTAACCACTTTAAGCCCTATATGTATTTTGGCCATTTGAAAATAGACGATCTACAAACTCACAATGCGTCGCCATGTGACGCATTGTGAGCTTGTAGATCTGCTATTTTCAAACGATTTTTTATACATTCTGAACTCGTGAAATGGGGCATTCTGCACAATGAGTACTTTTACTTTTGGTCATTTAAGTATATTTTGATGCCAATACTTTTTTTTACTAATGTAAAACGTGCATTCTATATTGCATTATTGATACTTTTACTTTTCAGAACTTTTTCTATAACTACATATGAGAGAATTTTGTCTAAAGGACTGCCACTGTGTTCTGAACGAACTGCAGTCTATGCAAGGTATACAGTAGGTGCACATCTTCTCGTGCACACGTGTGCATTAAAACACAACTTTCAAGAACCTGCGGCTCTCAAGGAACAGGCCAATGTAATTTAGTGGAGCTGAGCACCAGTCCATCAATATTCAAAGCTCAACTCTAAAGGTCAGGAGAAATGTTGAAGGACCAGCCTCAGCTCTCATTAACCCAGTCAGTCCGGGAAGACATCTGTGTCATTTTAGATTTCAGCTATAACCATTATATTTTATCCTTTGGCTATTCAAAAATAGCAGATCTACAAGCTCATAGTGCGGCACCGAGTGCCGCGCTACAAGCTTGTAGATCTGCTATTTTTGAAAAATATTGAACATTACATTTTGTGCAAATCTTTGAATACATATATTTTTTAACTTAAATCTTTTTTTCTTTGCTTCTGGCTGGTCCCCGGAACAACATATTTTGATGGGGGTCGGCGGCCAAATACATGTCATTTTGGGGGTCCTTGACATGAAAAAGTTTGAGAACCACTGATACAGCAACATACGTTTTTTCAGAAAACTGTTAGGATTTAGAAGACATTTGTAAAGATTTGCATACATTTTCCAAAAAAAAAATGCTGATCTACAAGCACTATGAGCTTGTAGATCTGCTATTTTTTAATAGCCAAATAAATCTTAAAATGACACAGATGCGTTCCCGGCTTTAATGGATTAAAGACACCGCGATGACCTTTTGGAAGGATGGAAATCGGTTCGGAAATTGAGTTGGAGTGTAGTGATCCTTTTCAAAAAATCCCCCTTTGATTCAAAGTTATTTTCCTCTCCCGATTATGCATGCCATGTTCAGTATGTGTTTATGTAAGCAGGAAGTGTGCTTATGGTTTTTAGGGACAGCGGTAGCAGAGCAGCCTGTGGTATTAAAAAACTCAACATCACAGCAAATACAGGGGATCTGTTTTTAGATTTATTCACAGCCCAGCATGACCTTAATTCTAAGAATAAGGAAACCTACAGTCTGGTGTTATCTACCAGATGGTGTTTTCTAAGGCAAATAGCAGTCATTTATAAATATTTAAAAATGGCATTAGCCAGGCTAGACAATACAGTGGAAAATAAGCTAGATACAATGCAGGGGTATTGCATAAAGCTAAGGAACACAAACATTTTGTTTTGGGTTTATGCTTAAACCCTTCTCAGATCCAAATATGTCACGGTCAGCGATTATGTTGAAGAGAACTTAAAAGGCAGTGCAAAGCAGAAGATAAAACCGAAAAGGCTACAAAATGGTAATTTTAACAAATGTGTATGGTAGAGTATGTTAATACAACATAATATCCTATATTAAAATTGCCTAGAGGGTGGGTGACTACAGCCTACACTCCTAAATTAAATGCTGATGTTCTTGTAAAGTATTTTGGCATTTGCCTACAGTAATGTAGCTCAGTTGTGCAAGCTTCAGCATTAGGCCTATTATATACATGGTAAATAAAAGTTTACTTTTTAGTTTTACTATTATATAATTGTGTGGACAAGCTTGAGTCACTAAATACACTGTACTCAGCAACACAATCTGGAAACAGCGATACATGGCAATAATCCTTAACTACTGTAGGCCTACTCAGCTACTGGCTACTCTAACCCCACAGGGTTGAATAAAGTTGTTTCTTATTCTAAAGTGAAATCAGCCACGTTAAAAAGGAACAGCCATGTAAAGTATGAATTATCTATATTTAGGAACTAAGAGAATCCTTAGCTCATACGATAGGAAATGGCTCAGGGTCTAATATGGCAAGAGGAGTGTTCTAGAACACTGGTTCTCAGGTCTAGGGGGTCCTTGAGGGGGGTCCCCAGCAAAAAAGAAAAGATTTCAACTGTGTTTTATACTTCGGCTATTTGAAAATAGATGATCTACAACAGGGATACTCAACGCTTAACCTGAGGGCCAGGAAAAAACAACACAAGCATCATTTTCCGAGTCAGAGTCCGCTACAGCTATGAAACTCGTAGTCATTATGTCAACATGTTGCATGCGTGTGCGTTTTCTTGCATGTGCAGATCTGTGCACATGTTCTGTTTGTGTTTGTGTGTGCCACTGCTACACCTACAGAAACACATCATTATTATGTCAAGTTCAATGTTGCATGTGTGTGCGTTTGCACGGTCCATGCACAAATTACGTAGGAATTGTCTTTCTGTGTGTTCATGCACACGTATTGTGCTGTTGCGTTACTTTCTTTGCTTAGCCTATGTAGGGGCGTGTGTGTTTGAAGCTACAGTAGATACGGTACATGCGGCAGCCAGGTGTTTCTCATCCAATATTATGTACGGATATGCATGGTTGTTGCCTTACCATGTCTGATGATGTCTCATTTGACATCTTCTCTTCTTCTTCTCGTGTGTGTGTGTGTGTGTGTGTGTGTGTGTGTGTGTGTGTGTGTGTGTGTGTGTGTGTGTGTGTGTGTGTGTGTGTGTGTGTGTGTGTGTGTGTGTGTGTGTGTGTCTGTGTGTCTGTTAGAGCCATATGAAATCCGTTTTATTTTTTTCCCAATTCCGTTTTATTTTTTCCCAAATTCTGTTTTTTCCATTTTAATATTTCTGAATTCTGTATTTTGCTTTTTATGCTCATTTTTACCATAAAAAAAGTGTCTGGTAAGTGGAAATGAATAAATGTTCAAGATATAACAGTCCATACATGGCCCTTGTTGTGTTATACGCAAAAATGTTCCCAAAATAATTCGGTCTAATTCGGTCTGAGCATGCGCAAAATGGCGTCGCCCATGTATTATTGTTTCTATCGTCTTTCTAAGACTATTTCTACGTGGATTTTACTGTTTATAAAGTAGGATGTGGCCATGCAAAATGGTGGTGTCCCGTGGATTTGTAAAAATTTGCGGTAAAAAAAAATATTTTACCGCGATTTTTTTTAATTTTCCAAATTCTGCAATATTCCGTGTTTTATTCCAATTCCATTTTTATTGGTCATTTCCGCGATTCCGTCCGCGATTCCGTTAACACGGATTTCATATGGCTCTAGTGTCTGTGTGTCTGTGTGTGCCTGTGCTCTCACTCACTTTCCCTCACTCCAATCCCACTCCTTCACATTTGGAGTGTGTTGTCTAACCTCAATGTGTCTTCATGGCATCAGCCGCAAACACATCAGTCACCTCCATATCTGGCCACAAAAGGTGCCAACAGGACTGACTTATAGATACAGAGATCTCCCTAAATGGCCATATTGCTCGGATCGGCGGAACAAGAGTTCTCTAGTTTGAATTATTATTACACACAAGGCCGGCTGACCACATCTATTAGAGTCGTTATGGGTGCCAACCTAGACGCTTGCAGCGCTCTGAAGTCTATGTCCAATCAAAAGTATATCAAATAGGCTGCGCTCATCCATGTCTGGGTGAATTCATGTCTGTGTCGTTTTAGTTAGCCTATGAAGCATTTGATCTTTCTGACTAACATGCTTTGAGTACTGAGAGGGGTCGACATGCAGCCATGTCCCCTGCTGGCTATCTTTGGCAATCCTGCTGACTCGCTGCTTCTGGACCCTATAAACACAGACATTGTGGCCTTTATATCCTTATTAGCCAGACATTGGATTCTCCTACACTGGAAATCGGGAAGTGAGTGTGTGTGTGTGTGTGTGTGTGTGTGTGTGTGTGTGTGTGTGTGTGTGTGTGTGTGTGTGTGTGTGTGTGTGTGTGTGTGTGTGTGTGTGTGTGTGTGAGAGAGAAAGATCTGTGGGTCTTGATCCTTTATGAAGAGAGAGTGTGTGTGTGTGTGTGTGTGTGTGTCTGTGTCTGTGTCTGTGTGTGTGTGTGTGTGTGTGTGTGTGTGTGTGTGTGTGTGTGTGTGTGTGTGTGTGTGTGTGTGTGTGTGTGTGTGTGTGTGTGTGTGTGTGGAGAGAGGGGAGGGGGGGTGGGGGTGGGGGTGCTATGATCTTTGTAGACGTTGTACAATTAACTGCCCTGCCAAGCCAAAGTGCAGTAACTACGAAAAGAAAAAATCACTGAAAATTTGGTTTAAAAGTGATTCAACTGGTCAGCTAAATGAGATATCGGCATATACTGTAAGTGATATTACACTAATTGTACATCTGTTCTTGAGGTAATTGCTTATCCCCCCAAATCACAAAGGCTAATTTGACCTTTGGGATACACAAATAAGTCGTGTCCTGCATTTTGGCTTGGCAGGGCATAATAGTGTGGGGTCTTTTAACCTGAACCAAGTGATTTAATCATTTTGCTCAAAAACAACGGTATAACGGTAAACGTTGTACACCGTACAACTGGCGCATTGATATCTGCAATTGCAAGGGACCTTCTCATGATAATACCCCCCGCCCCCCCTCGTGTGCCAGCGATGTGTAGCCAGATCCACTACCAGCCTGTTGAGGGACTTTGGGATTGGAGGTCAGAGCTTTCTCACAGAACACATCACAGTCAGGGCGTTTGGGAGTCGTGGTCAGAGAGCTTATGACGGAGCATTAAAGCAGTCTTCTGGAGAACAATATGAGGCAGTTAGTGTTGGCCGAGGAGATTGAACACCGGCTAATTCAATTAATTACATGCTGTCATGTTCGGTGATTTAATAATGAACCCATGTCTCACCCAATTCCTTTTTTCATTTTTTCTCTGGGTTTTCGAAAATTGCTCCACGCGATAGTACAAAACGCCCCTCGGGATCGACCATCTTGTTCATAAAACCGTGGTTGCCCACCCCTGCTTCAGACCATCCCCACTCTCCCACGCTCATTGCTTTTCACTGACGCTGGAACACATTGTTTATGACAGTTTTCCTTCCTAGCACACTGTACTGTATGTTAAATTCTATTGCACAGCCCCACGCATGCAAGCATGTGCACGCACACACAAGCATGCACGCACACACACACACACACACACACACACGCGCGCACAGGCACACGCACACAGTGGTGGAAAAAGTACTGAAATCAATCAATACTGCAATATGGAAATACTCTGTTTCCCACCACTGCACGCACACGCGCACACACACACACACACACACACACACACACACACACACACACACACACACACACACACACACACACACACACACACACACACACACACACACACACACACACACACACACACACACACACACAGGATCAAAACAGCCACACAAGTTCACCCACACAAACAGAAACACCATCTACTGTATGTAGCATATAATCTTATTCACGTACATTCAATTTCACGAACACATATACAAATGTAGCCATCAAAGATGTGCCCTCATTGCCGCCACAATCATGGCATGATGCCTTTTTTCTCCCCATGGAGGAACTGATTGCTTTTCTCCTCCTTTGAGCCGTCAGAAAGTATCTGCCTTTCCAGCAGACTGCCATATGTGTGATCTGTTTCAAATTGCACCCACACTTACATTTGTGTTTTCATCAAATTCATGTAGACCAGGCAGTCGCTAACGCATGACATTCTAAATGATACAGAATATCACTGTTTTGTTTATACGGCGGTACTAAAAACCTGATTCATACTTCATGGTGTCGTGCGGCGAGAATAGCTGACCAACGAGCTCACAGCGCGTTGCGGACGTGATGCACTGTGAGCTTCAGTGGTGGAAAGTAACTAAGTACATGTGCTCAAGTACTGCACTTAAGTACATTTTGATACCAATACTTTTGTACTTTTGCTCAAGTACATTTTGAATTCCTTTCTTGTAATAGAGTACTTCTACATTGCAGTATTGCTACTTTTACTTAAGCAAAACATTTGAGTACTTTTTCCACCACTGCGTCTGCTATTCTCGGTTGCGCAACACCATCGCGCGACAGTGCATAAATTAGGCTCAACACTTGACGTTCTACATGTTTGACAATATCACTGTTCATGCTCCACTAGAGATCCAGTACAGATGGAAATAATGACAATGACAGGAATAGAATCAGCACAGCAGTGATTTGCGTAGCACTTCATGTTTCATTTTAATATACACATATTGTGATGGTAAGGTGTTAAATGTGGAAAGAGGCAGAACAACCAAAGGAGAAATCGTGGAGGAAGATGGAGAGACAGACAATATCAAATCTGTGACAGTCACAGACATTGACTCTCTCGCACACACACACACACACACACACACACACACACACACACACACACACACACACACACACACACACACACACACACACACACACACACACACACACACACACACACACACACACACACACACACACACACACACACAACACTAAATGACCGCTGTCGGTAGACTTTATACATTTACAATGATGGCCTTCTACGCATTTAACAAAATACTGACTTAAAATATTGATGTATTGTTTATTCAGAGTCAGACTAGGCCTATATGCATTTGGGTAATTGATTTAAATCTGCTGTTGGCACTGTAAGGTCAGGAACGTCAATACTAAACTCAACACCCACCTGAAGTAGTCAGGTGGGTGGGCTGCGAACGCTTTTGAGATTTTCATGTGGGCCCTGATCCTGAAAAGGTTGAGAACCACTGAGTTAAGGATAAGGTGAATATTAAATACAGACAAACACTGTTACAACACACTGCTACTACCAACACACAGCCACAAAACACCACATTCTGGCAGAGCACACATACACACAGCTAATCAATGCAAATTAATATCTATATGCACGCCTTCATGCATGATGCATGGTTGCACACATGCCTGTAAGCATACACAAAAAAAAGAAAGAAAACGACTCATTCAAGCCTATACTGTACAAATGAATATTAACCAATGCCCACAGGCATCAACATACAAGCTTTCCAAAGCAAACACACAAGGTTATATTATGCATATGAGTACCAGCACATACACTGTATGTATTTCATTTAGTATTCACACACACTATAGAAGCGTTGGAGTAGAGAATTGTCTCAGTGAGAAGTCAAGACCTAAAGGAAGGACACACTAACAACAGACTTTGTCTATGCGGGTCAACAGTCGATGACTGAATAATAGATCTCTCTCTCTCGATGCAGTTATGGCAAGAATATACTATAGATACAGCAGAAGACATCCCACACAAAAAGTTGAACCATCAATAATGCCTATATATACACAACAGTATACACTCTGAACAAAGCTTGCATTATGCAGGACAAAAGTACTCTCTGACATCTCGTTCTAAAATCAAATAGTTTCAATTTATAGTTCTCAAGTTCTTGCTGTGCGCAATTTGTTGTTGTATTGAATACCTGTACTGTAGAGCATAACCTTGGTTTCACGGTGTGGCTCTGTAGGAGGTATATGTTCAGATCATTACAGCAACATGCTATGAATTTGTCCATGGACAACTTCAAAGCATTATAATAGGCTCTATGCTCAGCAGCCATATTAGAAAGAAATTGTGCCTCTTCCTTATGTAACTTCCTTCACAGGTCTTACCAATTATACTAATGAAGGCTCTGTTCCATTTAATGTATAGCACTGTGGTTCTCCCATAACTCTGAGAGTGTACAAATTCGTTACACACGCGTAATGGTCCATTTGGAACCCCCTCAAGGAACCATGAGGGTCCCTGGACCACACTTTGAGGCCCACTGGTGTAGCAAAGTGTTTCCAGTTAATTAATAGCGAACAATATCAATTTTAGTGCACAATATCTGTTTGACCAGAACGGAACAGAGCCTTCATTAGTATCATAGGTAACACCTGTGACGGAACTAAGGAAGAGGCCCAATTTCTTTCCAATATGGCTGCTGTGCCTAGAGCCTATTGGGAATGATTGAACGTTGGCAGGACTATATCCTTTTAGTCAGCCTGTATTTGGAGTTACAGCTTGTGGGAGGAGAGGAGGAGAGCTCTTATGCTGTGCTCAAATGGAACATGTGTTGTGTGTGTGCCTCATGTGGCCAGTCAGCGACCTGTGTGCGGTCGGGACTGGGGACTGGGAGAGGGGGTGGGATTGGGCGGTGTTAGGGGACTTTGGAGATCATCTTGTCATGGGTAAGGGAAAAGACTTATACAGCCCTGGTGGAAACCCAGTGGAATACTTCTCCTCTTCTCATACCCTCTCTATTTGACTTTTGCGCTCTGCTGCAGGCTAATTGGAATGGATATCAACATAATAATTTTCAATATCCTCTCTAAAGACTTTCACATTAACACACAGCCCTCTCTCTGTCTGTCTGTCTGTCTGTCTGTCTGTCTGTCTGTCTGTCTGTCTGTCTGTCTGTCTGTCTGTCTGTCCGTCTGTCTCTCTCTGACAACCACTTAACCCAGGAGAGCTGAGAGCTGGAGACAAAGTCAGGAGAAGACGAGCATCAGCTGACAAAGTTCTCATCAGCTTAAATGAACTGTAGGAAATGCAATAAGAGGTAATGAGACTCTGACTCACGAGGGCCACAGCCCTGAGTTCATTTGGTTAACCACTACTTTTGAATGTGTTCACTGTTCTGCACCTTGCGCTCTGCACCTCGATGCCTAATAAAACAGACACATTTCAAGATATTACCCAGATCTAGAATCTGGTGACTTTCACCATCACTTTTCTCTTGGGTTCTTAAATCTGGAACCAAGTGAATAATGTGGTCAGTCAGTCACACTGGGACCCAGGCTCATGGAAACACATTACTGCTGGCCTTGCCATCAGTGGTTCCCATAGGAAATAACCCCACAACCCATTTTGAAAGAAGGTCTATAGTTTTCCAAACCAGGACATACAGGCTGCAAATAACAGCAACATTTGAACAAAATGTGTAAATCTTCAGACATCGTGTCCAGCTATCTGCCTTTGTTTCTATATATGTTATCTTTTTCTATTTATTTGTGGAACTGCAAAACATTGGCAGCTTCACACAGCATAATTTCACCCACTCTTTTACACCTGTAAACGTATGATGTGGCAATAAAGCTTCAGTTTAAGGTTGAACTGAAGATCAAGTACTTAAAGTGATTGTTCTCACTAATTCAATGTGGGAAAAATCCATCAAATGTTAATAAAAATGATGCATGTGGCAGAACAGCAAGAAAAAAGTGTGTGAAATGTTTATGATGATTGCCTTTGCTCTGGTTATGTCTGTGTTCTAATCTAAAACAGACTGCATTGTCCTTAATTTGGCAGCAACTCAACCAGCTCTTTTGGCAGACAAGAGGACGATTGTTTAAACCGAGTTCTCTAAAAAAATACAAAACAACAGCTACTAAAAATACTGTAGTAACCGGGTTTGAGAGTGTTTATTACATTCACACCAGGCGGGTGTGATACAGTAAGTATCTTGTTGAAATGCAAGGCAGTAGTGGACACCGTACAGCTTGTCTTTAGGCAGAGATCAACCTCAAGGATCTTGCCTGAAAGACACGGCAGTAATTGACACCTTGCAGCTTGTTTCTAAGCAGAGATCAACCTCAAGGATCTTGCTGAAAGACGAGGCAGTAATGGACTGTATGCACAGCTTGTCTTTCCACTGATGGGTATTCACATGTGCTATTAGAGTGAAAATCCGTAGTGATGGACAAACACAGCACATTTCTATTTGGCTGCTGTCTGTGATTCACTGCCTCTTATCAACATTCACATTCTGTTGAGCAAAAACACCAGTTGGCTAAAGGCGACTAACTGGTTGGATATGTTGTGAGAAAATGTGCTTGCATATGCTGACTCTTAATGTTCTCAGCAAACGGATGGGATATTATGAATAAATACATCACAATCTGAATATAAAAAGGAATGCCATTGAACATAAAAGTTAAACAATTACATTTTGGTTGGTTTCATGAATAGTGTCTTGGTGTAAGTATCGTGTCATCATATAATCTAATGTTGTCATAATGATCTATAATATATGGTGCCATATTATCTGAATGTCATCTAAGACTTAAAACATTCATGTCAAGAATGTTATCTCTGAAGTCTGAAATAAAGTCATTTACACATAATCTCACTTGTGTCACAAGTGTTTTACCTCTGCAGCTGCCACAATGTTTGACACGGCATATGATCATGAACAAGGACATTCATGTGGACAACACTGCCAAGCAAAGGAAATAAAGTGAAACACAGGGCAGGTCAACAATCTGTTCACATACTGACTGTATCAGCAGGACACAATATGTATGAGGAATCTTATCCAACACAACTGTGAGAAAATGTTGCTCTGCAGTATGCACCACTGTCTGTCACAGCAGGACGTCACAGAATTTGGCAAACATATAGAGCTGTTGAAGGGGTCTTCAACAGGGGGTCCGGGACCCCTAGGGGGTCCTCAGAGCTACTATAGGGGGTCTGCCAAATCTTTGTGTGATAGGATGTTTTTTAGTTTTTTTTTTTACATTAACCACTTGAACCCTAGCATCCCTATTATGAGGGGAACATTAGCCAAAAATAGTAGATCTACAAGCTCACATCGCCTCACGCTGTGAGGTGTTGTGAGCTTGTAGATCTGCTATTTTTGGCAAAGAAGTTTGGTGTGTGTGGGGGGGAGAAAATCAAGTACTAAGTATTGAAGGTTTAAGTGATTAAATGTCTGAAATGTACAAAAAAAACAGAATTTACACAACACTGATGACAGTGCTGTTAAACAAGTATTATGAAGCTATACTGTATATGAAATCTATGAGAAGGTTTAGTGGGGGGGTCCCTGCTTCATCACTCTCTCAGCTAAGGGGTCCTTGGCCTGAAAAACGTTGATATAGAAACATCCCACAGAGACAGGACTACAATCAGCCACCTGAAAGTAGCTACAGTGTATCTCATCAGGACCATGGATAGAGCCACGCCATACAGTCAGTGGATTGGTAGCCTGCCCTAGCGCGTCTGATATCTGGTCTAGGGGGGGGGTAGATTCAAAATCTCCGGAGAAAACGTCCGTTGGGCTCCCGTTGGTCCACCGATCTGTGCGCCTCCCCCAATGTGCAGCATTGAGAGCCCTGCTGTCGCAACATTTGGAGCGACACCCACTGCACTCTGGTTGGTTGTGGAAATGAAAAGGTAAACTCCCACTTCCTATGCCAGGAGTGTGAACAGTCTGGTCCAGGCTCTTATTTTTGAGCAAAACGCGAAGGAAAATAAAAGCCTGGAGATCGCGGCTAGTGGATTGGTGACCCCAGAGTGCAACCCGAATGGATCGGGCAGGCCTCGCGAGACTGTAATCGGTAAAGTGTAAGTGCAGTCACTATTCACTACAGCCTACGAGTGTGAAGTGTGGACAGGCTTACCGCTACTGTCTTAATTAAAACAGAAGGTAAGCGCTGATTTCACATTTTCTTCATCAATTAAAACCTTAAAACCAATAGGATGAAAAACAACAACACCCTCCCTGTGACCTCTTTTTCCGCTCTTCGTCTCCTATTTTATCACTCTTTAATTGAGGTAAGAGACGTCACCCAGGGTTGAAGACACAACAACTTTAAGAGACAATTAAAATTCAAAGATTCCTCTTTAGTCTCTCTCCTTAAAGGGACACTTCACCCAAAACCTTTTTTCATGAAGTCTAGGACCCAATAAACATGATCCTGGTGTTTTTTTTGTGTTGTATCTGTGTTTTTAGATTTTTGATCCGTTTGATCCGTGAGACACGGCTGAAAGCGTCAAATGACGCGGAAAATGACGTTTTCAGCCGTGTCTCACCTTATGTCCGCACTACATACTGCAGGTGACTACAGGTGTAGTTCAAACCCAAACCAACGCCCATGGTTCAAAGGACCGGCCCCTGAGGGTGTCTCCCAAACATTTCCCCACTCGGCAACTCCCATTAGCTACCTCACACATGTACTGTCATGGCGTGTGTAAACATATCAGAGTTATACTTTAGTACCCGGACCCACACGCAGCTAAGGCGGGCAGTGAGGAGCAACAACCCGTCGGGGATGTTTCTTAGTGGAACTGACAATGTACACGGACCGTGGACGGTGGACGCTTGTCTCTCGAGTAAGTAAACATGCTGTAAAGTTGCCACTATCACTATAATCTCATGTTGTATCCCTTGGGTAGACTAAACTAGCTTGTGGAGCCTGGCGTGAACGGAACGTTTGTCATAGTTGACTTTTAGCCTCGGAAACCCATGTCTTTGTTTTGGAACATGACTGTCATGGCGGAACTTCAACCTGGTGTTGGCACTTTTTCCATTCACAGCCCTTTCATCTACATAAACGTTCATATTTCAAATATTAAATTCTTACCCAGTGGCCACAGATGTTACAATTGGAATCGGATGGGTCTAAGTACATGTATCTTCCATATTGTTCAATAAAAAAACATTTAAATCCGAACGGTGGCCATTTTCTCATAGATGTATAATGTATCAGAGTGCAATACACATCCCAACCGATAGGGTCGCGTAATTGAAAGCATAAGGAGAAATTGGCCACCGATTGGATTAAAATGCTTTTTATTAAATAATACGGAAGATACTGGTACTTAGACCCACCCGATTCAAATTGTAACATCCGTGGCATGAGGTCAGCACTTTATATTTGAAATTTGAACGTTTATGTAGATGTACGGTCTGTACATGTAGAAAGTGCAAACACCAGGTTGAAGCTCCGCCATGACTGACATGTTTCGTCCCGACTGACGGCCGTGTGCGTAGAGTAGCACAACGTCACTTTACTTACTGATTGCGTTCGACTCGTTTCACTAAAATTAAAACGGACTGCGGGTAATGGGAGAGGACAAGTGTCTCTTGTTCACAAAAAAAAGTATGGTTACATGAAATTAATTAATCTCTGTGCAGGGAGGGAAAAAGAAAAGGGTGCGTCGTTTGTCCCCGCCTTATAGCAGATCTACAAGCTCACAACGCGTCGCGGACTCAACACTTTGTGAGCTTGTAGGTCTGCTATTTTCGGTGCGCATGCAACTAAGAATAAATTATGTATCACGTCGGATGATATCCATGTAAACTACAAGTCTAATCTAATGTGTTCTTTCCAATGACAGGACAGAAAGTCGTCATCAGCCTGCAAAAATGGAACTGCTGTTGAAGACCTGGGACTACAGCCATATATATTATTTTTCTAAATAAAACGGTTACATTTACACACTGCTTGCTCTACTCATTGGTATATTCTACATTGTGTAAGCATTTATAATGACAAAATGTATGAACACCCAAATCTATAAGGGTTCTTTTGAACTGTTTCATGATATAGGATAGGAGATGGTCTTTCATTTGGCAGAATATGGTACATAATTACATGACTTGTAAGCATTACAGATATAATAGTGAAAAACTCTTGTTCATTCTCTTAGTATTTACTTCGACATGCAATCAATATTTTTCTGGGGACCCCAGCACGTTGGATTCAACTTTACTGGTCTTAGATACAATAGGCTATAGTAAAACCTAACATTATCCATATACACCAATTGAAAGCATGAAACTGTCTCAGTTGAAAATAAAAAGAAAACGATTCGGCTGTGTATGACAAGAGTATTTGAACATTAGCATGTCATCTATTCTAAAGTAATGGCCAAGTTTAGTCCAAAGAATATAACTGTAAATGACAGTGAAACATTATGTTCTCAGAAATAAGGAAAAATGCATGACATGAGTATGAAACGTTTTGTTTTATTATATTGTTGACTATGCCTCAACGCCATGGATGTCCCGACTAGATGGACATCACCAGCACCGGACTGTCTTCATGGTGGGAACTGGGAAGGAATGTTGAACACACACACACTTTGTGCTACTCTGCTAATTTACACATGATATTTAGTTTGCTAAAAGATGCAATCAATATAGAATACAATACAACAGCAGCGAAGATTGAGTGTTGCCAGATCTTGTGAGAGAAATAAGCAACCAGATCTATGAAAACAAGCCCAAAAGAAAATACCTATAGGCCAAGAGCACTTGAAACCTAGACATGGGCTATTTGAAAATTGCCGATCTACAAGCTCACAACGCGTAGCGATGTGACGCATTGTGAGGTTGTAGATCTGCTATTTTCTAAGAAATCTTGAGTAAAAAAAGCACTAAATGTATGGAATATTTTTGAAACATTTTAACAACACAAATCTGGTACAGGGGTCCTTGGCAGAAATTATAATTTCAGATGAGGGTCCGTGGACAAGTACACAATTATTTTATCTATGTATTTAAAAACAAGCCCAAAAAAAGTAACCCTCAACTACCAATATTTACAAAGTCCCAGAGTCGCTTATAATAAGCAGACATGGCAACACTGGTTGATGACAACATCAACATGTGTTGATGTTGTTGTAGTGAGAACTGGGAGGGGAAAGTTACAATGTAGACCACACCCCCACGCATTCTCCCCTCCCATCAAGGAAGGGCAGTGCCCCAAAGCATTATGGTCATTGTAGTAATACTGCAGTCCAGTCAAACCCCAGTCAAAAACACATACTTCTATATTGTTCTGGCCATAGGGTGCAAATTTCAAAATTTGCTACTGTTATCTACTACAAATATTATACTACAAAAGTTCTTCCAGGGGTGAAGTGCTCCTTTAACTCCACTCCAATAAACTGTTAATCAGTCCTCAGCAGCCTTCTAATGTCAGAGCTAATGAGAGGACTGCTGGTAGTAATGGTGTTCAGTGCTGTTTTTCTTCTTTCTTTTTTTTGTTTTACTTTGTCTTACAAAGAAGCCACACAGTGTAATTATCTCTAACACACAGAAAATTACAATCTGAAACAACACAGACAACAATGGAAACCTGAACCCCACAAAACAGATTCAGTTCAAGGTTCATTTTCAAAAGCTCCGTTTTGCCAGTCGAGTGCATTCAGAAGAGAGAGAGAGAGAGAGAGAGAGAGAGAGAGAGAGAGAGAGAGAGAGAGAGAGAGAGAGAGAGAGAGAGAGAGAGAGAGAAGATTGATTCCACTTAAAAGGAATTTCTTGGTTTCTTGGTTATGACCACACAACACTACAGACCTTGTCCCCGCTCATCTGTGATTATGGAATTGAAAAACCATATTGGAATTGATGATAATTCACTAATTATTGTATTATAGTTATGGGATTTGAAATCACAGCACCAGCTAATTCTAATCCCCCAAAACTAGGACTATGGACACAAGAGAGTTATAAGTATGGAATTAATTGAGGCAATATGAAATAAGAGCTACTGCGTTAATGTAAACAGACACAGCTGGAGCATAACAATTACACAAATATAGACACAAAAAACGAAGAACAGGCATGCAAACAGGCATGCACACACACACACACACACACACGCACACGCACACGCACACACACACACACACACACACACACACACACACACACACACACACACACACACACACACACACACACGTGTGTGTGTAAGAAAGACTCATAACTTTGACTGTAGTTCATGGACAGCAGACACAAATGAAAACGAACAACACCCATGCACATGCGTGTGCACGCTCTATCACACGCATGCACACGCACAGCTACATTCCATCATCAGTAGAGTGTTAAGACTTACCTAAAGAGGTCAGTGAAGCATTTTCCAAGACGAAGAGCAGCAAAAGGAAAACAGAGAAAATGATTGTTACTCACCAATTCATATGCAACAATAAACAAACAAACACATTAAGGTTAATACATAGCACAGCTGTAAAGCTTGTTTTATATCTTAGATCATTTATATATACAGTATATACATTGTGTTTGCATCTGTCATCTTAACTTGAATGTCTGCTAAATTGCAGATTTGTGTTGCATTCAAAACTCTGTGTCACACACAAGGATGTGTGTTGAGGACAAATTGTCCTTCAGTTTCACTAAATCCATTAAGCCCTTTAATAGTGTCAAATGCTTTTTAGAAAAGTACCCTACTGTAACAGTTATTACCAACACTTTGAGAAAGTGAAGGACATTACACAGATTATAGTATAGTAGCTAAAATATTAAATGTCACGGCATCCATTAGGGTTCCAGCAGTCATATAAAAGCAAATCCCGCCAGATTAATGAAAGATGGTATTTCCAAACGCAGCCATTTTTTTCCCCCAACAGCTGCGGCCGCACTGGAGCATTTATCTTAAACAATAATAGGCTTGTCTGTGAAACTACCATAGTCCGTCTTCTTTTGTACACATTTAGCTGGTGATGGCACAGTGCTTTAGTCGACAAAAATACGGATGAGGAGAATGACATAAGGCTCAAGTTCAAGAGTTCAGCTTTGCCAGTCGAAATAGAGGAAGAGAGAGAGAGTAAATAGAATGACGGAGCTACGTAACATCAGTGGCGGCTTTTCCTATGTTTCACCCGTTTCAATTGAAACGGGCCCCCAACCTCAGCCACCCCCCCCCCCCCCAAAAAAAGTGTTTTTTTTATTTTTTTAAATATTTTTTGACTCGCATCCCAGTCCGGGGCCCGCCTCTGGCTGGCCAGAGGCAATGTGAAAAAGGGGCCTAACTTGAGGAGCGCTATTGACGCGTTCTAATCTGGCAAACCATCCCGGTCACGTGAATTCACATTATCATGCGTCTCCCGCGCTGTGCGGGCGTTTTCCGGCAACCAAAAAGTGGAAGAGCCAATCAACGTCTGCGCTCAGGGCCGTGTGATTCACAGACACTGATTGTCTCTTCCACTTTTTGGTTTCTGCAAAACCCCCCCCCCACACAGCGCTTGGGACCAGACCGGTCTGCAGAAAACACATGATATTGTCGCGACCGGGGTGGTTTACCATGCACGCTAGACGCGTACTACTGTCAGGGCCTATAGAGTTTTGCTATGGATTTGTCTCTGATGGATGTGGCACTCGTCTCGCAGAGTGGCCTTATGGGTAATGTGTTGTCATGGCAATGTACTCATTAACAGCTGCTCTGCTGCTTTACTTCATGGTCACCAGCCAGTGGCACCGCGCGCGCGCACGCGCGCACACACACAAACACACAGGGGTTTAGTCATCTTGGAAACTGACACATGACAACTGGTCCTTTGGACCACTTAAATTTGTCACAGACTGTGTGTGTGTGTGTGTGTGTGTGTGTGTGTGTGTGTGTGTGTGTGTGTGTGTGTGTGTGTGTGTGTGTGTGTGTGTGTGTCTGTGTGTGTGTGTGTGTGTGTGTGTGTGTGTGTGTGTGTGTGTGTGTGTGTGTGGCAGCTTGAACTCGTTTGCAGAAGCAAAGACCATGTAGCACTTGCGCTTCGGGACAGTGTTGCTGTTGGGGATAGAAACCTTGTATATCCAAAACCAATACTTTTTCCAGGAGAAAAAGTATTCCGATACAATGTTGTTTTGTTAATACTTTCTATTGGTTAAATATTTATAACACCCCACAAACATACATCAATCTAGCATCCCTATTCTGGCCATGCCATTATAGGCAACAATGTTCAAAAATATCCAAACATTTGCGAAATGTTTCAGACATAGAGAAAATACAATCTGTACAAGCTAGCAATGTGAAGTGTCGTGAGCTTGTACATCTGCTAATTTCACTACTTTTGTGCAACACAACTGTCATCTGACAAAGTATAAAATAGGGCATTCATTTATGTAAAAAAAAGAAATTATGGACGTACAAGATTTCTCCGCGACAGCAACAATATGGTCAAATGAACGAGGCTTGCTGAACTGCCAGATCTCAGTCTGCACAGCGCACTCATTACGGCCCGTACTGAATGATGGTCTGCCAAAGTCAACGAGCACTTCGCGGACATCTCTGCAATACTAAACAAGTGTGCTACCCATTCCGCCACTGTTCTTGGCAAGCAGCGTTTGAGCGACATTCAGAAGAGCTATGTCCAGCTACAACAAAAACCTCATACCAGGCCATCCAACACCCCAAAAAAAGATGACTCACAGCTCCATACGTTGGAAAGATTGCCGGAGCTACTGTATAGTCTCAACATCTACTGCGGAGGATTCACATGTCCTGCTACTCACCACTGGGACATTGTGTCCAATTTGGTTGAAACTCTCATCCCAAAAGAATATGTGACACTGGAAGTGAGTTGTTACAATGCATCAGTTGTCATGCGTCATTCCCTGCCTGACAGTACTGAGGATGCTACGGCATTTCAAGATGATGAAGGGGCCCTCGACACAAGACATCAGACTGCTCACAGGCAATCCATGCGGGAGTTCCTGCTCAAACATTTTCTCACAGCTTGAAAAAATAAAATAAAAAAATCGGTGCTGGCATGTCTCATAGATCCCCAATATAAAAACATCAACCATTCTCTGACACTAACATATTGAGCTGCTAGATATCCACACTGGATCTCAGAATGAGTCAACATACAGTCTATGAATAAATATCGTTATACAGGGAATCTATGAAATGCATGCTACGCAACCATAACCAGTGAATATATGTACATATATCGACAGTCTATGAGTGCATAGCCTATAAGTCTCTCAACAGTTACCCTTAACCCATTCAAAAGTAGCAGATATACAAGCTCATAGCGCGGCACCGAGTGCCGCGCTACGAGCTTGTAGATCTGCTATTTTTGAAAAATTGTGAAAATGTGTGGAAATTGTTGAATATATATTGTTTAAAGCGAACATTTTTAACTCTATTCGTTGCTTCTGGGGGTCCCTGGAACAACATATTTTGAGATGAGGGTCGGCGGCATGAAAAAGTTTGAGCACCACTGATATAGAAACATACGTTTTTTCAGAATACTGTTGGGATTTAGAAGACATTTGTAGAATCGGCTTCAGGTCTTAATGGGCTTCGGGTGTGCAAATGAGAGACTACATGACACTAAAAGGTCAGTGAGACTAATTCAAATGGGGTAGGGTGATAGAGAAATAGCCGATTAGATGCATAAAACAACAAAGCATTGCATTTAATTTTGTATAGCATAGGTGGGGATTGAACTCAACTCATGGTCTTTTTGGATCCTCAACAATCTCCCCCAAAACCGAAGCCATTCATTATTTGGATGACACACTAGGGAGATGCATTTCATCTTTTCCAAATTCGTTTCCTTTTTTATTCTCTTTTTCTGCTCTTTTTTTGTGTGTTTCTTGCCCCTTCTGTAATCAATTGTTCCCCAGCTTTGGTGCAGGAAGTAGATCGGCTGTCTGGGAGTCGGGAAAAGGTCCTGGGCTCGATCCCCGTCTCCTCCTGGCTTCATGTTGCTGTTCCTGAGCAAGATACTGAGCTGAACCCCTTAACTCTATGCCTGCCAATGACGTATATATACGTCTTTTAATTATCAGCTGTTGTCCGCCAAAGACGTATATATACGTCATGGAAAAAAAGGAAAAAGAAAAAAAAATTCAATTTTTTTTTTTTTTTTTTTTTTTTTGCATTTTTTTATAATTTCAACCCTTGTCGAATTACGAACAGATTAGGAGCTAAAAATGTTCGAAGATTTGCTGCTCCATTCACTTCAATGTTAAAGGCATTGTAGGGAACATTAAGCCTAAATTTAAAAAATATGTATATATATTTTTTTTGCATTTTCTCCCCTCTATCAGCCACTATATAATGATGCTGGGGTGTTTTCCTTCATTGAAACACAGTCCTCTGTCTGAAATCCGTATTTTCCCTTCTGTTTATGTTCATGTTGTTTATGTCCGGGTCGTAAATTAACGCACGCATGTGCGTGTCCGTGCGCGTCCGTGCCCGTATCAACTTTTTACTTTCGGTTTTAAAACGCTCTCAAACTTCTTTTTTGAGGCACATAATTTACTTTTAAAAAATCGTTTGGATAGAATTTAGTTGTTTAGCTTCATATATGTGGTCAATTTATCATGAAAGAGCCTATTTAAAAATATAAATTCAGAGAACCGTAGGGTCGGGCATTTCCGCGAATTGTATCCGCATAAGGCAACCTATTTTGGGCATGACTCATTTAAAAAGTCCACCCTGCGTCACCCCCTGGTGGTCGGGGAAAAGAACTGCTGGAGGGGCGGTGTTTGACAACAGTTTTTTTCTTTGATTATGTCTGAACTCCCTACAATGCCTTTAAAATTCAAACGGACAAACAATTCACTTTGTTTTTTGGTTTAAAACTACTGGTTTTGAGCTATATTGAAACATCAAACAACACATGTCAACGAGGTCAAAATGACCTCGTTGACATTTGTGAAACCACACCTGAATCTCATCTGTGATTAGAAACCATCTGGGGATCAATCATACTGGAGGAAAAAAATCTGTGGCTACGCGAACAGGTACCAAAATCATGGCAAAACCCTGGCAGAGGCTACAGACTGTTCTGAAAAAACTCTGGCAGGCAGAGAGTTAATTGCTCCCCAAGCAGCCCCTGGGGCTGCAGAGCGCAATCTGCTCCTAACAGGATGGGTCAAATGCAGGGAAGACATTTCCCCATGGGATCACAATTTTCTATTTTGTATTTATTCTATTACTATTGTTTTTTATTGTATTCTTCAGAAAACATTTGGATATAATGACATGCCCAAAATAGGGAGGTTGAATACTGTATGTCATTAAAACAGACTTGAGGTAGAAGTTGGTGACAGGGAACTAGTCTCCATAAACACACACGCACGCAAACACACACACACTTTTTTTTTACACCTGTAAACTTGTGATGTGACACAATAGTTGAAGTTGAACTTTTCACTTACAGTCATGATTTTCCTCTCAGTCTCTCTATTTCAATATTTATTATTAATAGGAATAATGAAAAATCAAGTGTGTGAAAAGTGGTTTATCTACTGTTTCTGAGCACAAAAACAATGTTTTGGTAGGCTATACAGTATGTACCTCCTAGCATGGCTAATTGGCTAATGGCAACGGCCACTCAGCTTGTGCAAATATGGTTAATATGATCATGAATTATTTTAAACCTCAATGCTGAGGCTCTCAGAAATGCTGACATCAGTCCGTGCACATCATAATAATGCACTCTGTTATTAGTACAAACATACTGGACTTAAGACTAAGGCACAATCACTTTATGACTTTTCACTTTCACTGTCCCTAAGATAGCACTGTGGCAAACCACAACTCATTTTAAGACCGTGACGGGTTGGTTATTGTTCCTTGAACAGAGCACGTCGCCAAGTGTCCATGTCCAACCAGCATGTTTGCACAATAGAGCAAAAAGTACCATTGATTTTAAAGTAATGTCCTGTCCGGCCGTTTTGTGGAGTAGGAGTAAAAGTATTGGAAATTGGAAATACTCAAGTAGTACAAATACCTCAAAGAAATTTACTTAAGTACACCACTGCATACTGTATGCGCTACTGGCCAAAACTGTTACGCAGTGATGTAGTTTCTTACAAACTGCACAACGTGTAAGTACATTAACGGTACGGAAATCAGCTATCCCAATAGCCAGACCACTGAGCAATATGTGTGCCAAGTGTGGACCCAGTTGGAGCAGTGGTGTGCTGTGAGACCCACCACAACGCTGACTTGGCACTCCATGGGCGTCGCTGCGGTGTGTGTGTGTGTGCGTGTGTGTGTGTGTGCGTGTGTGTCTAATAACAGTGCGGCCTCCCTGTCCAATCTTGAACTATTGTTAGAAAATTACTACGTGTGCAGTTTGTGAAAGGAGCCACACAATTCACAATGCGGTGTTCAGCTATTTCCAAATGGAAATAGCAAACTTTCTAAATATTTCACCAATAACAATAAAAGTGCTTCACATTGAACAGTGATGATGTAACCAAGAGATTTGCTGAATTTTATTTTGCATAGATTTTCGAACTATGCCCTAACTTTAACACTCTTTTTTTAAAAGATATTTTTGGGGGCTTTTTCTGCCTTTATTGATAGGAAAGTCGGCTGACAGGAAATGGGGAGAGACACACAGCAAAGGTCGTCGGGATCGGGAGTCAAACCCACGACACGCTGTCAAGCTGGATTACCAGCATAATGTGGCATGCGCCTGGACCGCTAGGCTAGCGGCCCAACGGGCACCCCATCAACACTCTTCATGAGTTAATTTTGACTTGACTTCGCCAGGCACTTCATAAAGGCTATCGTGGGCCGGAGGTGGTTCTGTTTCATGACATCATGCACGTATAGAGGCACAAGCTGTGATCAATCACATTTTGAAGGACAATACATACATATTTTATACAGTAGTACATACAATGTATTGAGTTAGAATTTTGGTGTGTTTGTGTGCTTGTTATACATCATTAAAATAAAAATGAATTGAGTTGAATACAGTACACACACACTTGCACGCGCACACACACAAAGACTATGGCCTTGTAAATACAAAGCCAGTAATGTTGATTGGAGAGTAAGAGTCTCTCTATCAGCGTCAGTCATTTAACACTCTTTTTATAGTAGCATCTAAGAGAGAGAGAGAGGGAGAGAGAAGGAGAGAGAGAAAGAGAGAGAGAAAGAGAGAGAGAGAGGATAGATGAATAAGCAGAGTACTGGTCTCTTATTCCCAGCGCTGTGTCAGCTTTTCCATCAACCAGTCAGTATCGCTGACACGGTACTCAACAGGTGTACTCTGTCTGTCCCAAGTCTATCTAAATGTCTGTCCCCATACTGTCCATCTATGTCTGTCCCAGTGTCCCTCCCCCCCATATCCCAGTGTCCCATGTCCATCTCCATGTCCCAGTGACCAGTGTACCCTGTCCAGGGCTTAATTAATACCGGAGCTGGCCGGAGCTCGGCTCCGGAACCTCTCTCCTGCGCTCCGCTATACCTCTAGAAGGCGTACCGTCACCAGGCTCAAATGCACAATACAATACACTATGTTTTTATCTAGGCTATTTATTATTAATTCAGCTTTCACATTTCTCCCTCAATGTCCCTTCCTGCAAAGGAAAGGGCCCGTGGATTAAATTAAACTGAGTTGGGTACATAAACCACTTTATTATTCGCTGTTAGAAAAAATGGGGGTCTGGGGGTGGTCTGAGTGAGGTAGGACTATGCTAGTTGCGGGAGAGAGAGAGAGAGAGGGGGGGGGGGGGACTAGGGTTGTCAAGTTAGTTGACGATTAATTATCACTCAAATAATACACTTTGTGCATTGCAGAGTCCAGAGATGACTTTAAAAGCAATCTTCACACTGCACACACACTCAGCATGAGGTCGAGGTGAGTCTCTAAAACGTTTGAAACTGTTTTAAAGCTGTCTCCATCTGTCAACTGAAACCGTTTATTCTGCCTTCACAGGAAACACTTTTCTTAGATGACACTGCTTTCACAAACAGACAAAAATAAAGCAGAACATTGATGGTGCTGCGGCTGCTGCTGCTGATGACGATGATGATGAAGATGTTGAAGGATGAATCAAAACGTTTGCTCGTTTTATTTTATCGTATTGTTGAGGAAATGTGGAGTCAACAAATTGGCTGCAATTAACACCAGTTAAATAAAATAAATATGTGCTAATTGTTGATCATTTGCGATGCATTCTTAATCTCAAACGGGTGATGGCCTATATGTGACCATACGGCACTATTTGACGTTTCAGCGGCAGCCGCAATGACGCATGCTGACACTGATTCACGACTCTGTGGTACAAAACTCGATCGGCGCTGTGTCAGTGGAAGCGGACTTTGCTATGTTTGGCACGGGCCGGCGGCTCGCTCGCCTGTACGGCTCACTCAGCGGTGCCTGTCGTGGCTCAAGTCCACTTCAGACGGTGCACCTGCATCATTGTAACAGGTTTTTAGTGGATCCGTCATCCTTTCTACGTCTTGGGTGTGAGAATGGCATTCCAGGATGTGTGGCAGGGACTTACGGGCCTCTCTATCTGAGATTCCCAGGCTGAATTAGGGGCCCAGCACGTCCCTGATGAGTGGGGTTATCGGGCCGCCGTAAAAGGACGTGAAGGGTAAGTTGTAACCATCTTCAATTCCCCTTTAAAAGCAACGACCAAAGATAAAGCACGCAGAACTTGCAACCAACACATACAAATGCACACACATGTGCACACACACACACACACACACACACCCACAGAGAGACACAGAGATCAAATAATAACACCGCATAAAAGGGGTTCGTTATGAACAGAAAGTGTAACCAACTTTGAAAAGCTAAGCTTCATTAACTTGTGGCACAGTGGGGTGGAGTGGGGGTCTTCTGACAGCATCAAAAGGAGGTCTGACACAGGCACACACACAGGCACGCACAGACACACGCACACACGTGCGCACACACGCGCACACACACACACACACACACACACACACACACACACACACACACACACACACACACACACACACACACACACACACACACACACACACACACACACACACACACACACACACACACACACACACACACACACACACACACACACACAGCAGAAAAGCCTGGGGCAGTCCATAGGGGGAGCCACTAATTAAAATGGAAGCACAATATGAAACAGAAACGGCTCATTCTCAGCACTGAAGCTGTGAAACCACGCTGTGATGTCACAACCCTTTACACAGAGGGGGCGTGAGTGAACAATACCAAAATGTGAAATACTATACTCAAATCTATTCATCTAGTTGCACTGTTTGATAAGAAACCTATTTTCGGGTGAATTAATAACATGAATTCCGCCCCCCCATGTCCCTAACATCAAGACACTGACGTTTGAATGATGTCAATGTGTGTGTGTGTGTGTGTGTGTGTGTGTGTGTGTGTGTGTGTGTGTGTGTGTGTGAGAAAGATCTGTGGGTCTGATCAAAGAAAATGATGTCAACTTTGATGTTATAGAAACACACACACACACACACACACACACACACACACACACACACACACACACACACACACACACACACACACACACACACACACACACACACACACACACACACACACACACACACACACACACACACACACACACACACACACACAGATTGTTAAATGACTGACGCTGTCAGAGAGACTCTGACTCACTCTCTCACTGAGTTTCTGGTTTTCAAAGTAAAACGGAAGGACAGTGTTTTTCAGTGTGAAACAGAATTTTTAACTTATAGAAAATAAATACTATGATAAAAGAGTTCAGACCAAGCAAGGGTGTATTATTTAACATACAGGACTACACGTGTACAATACATGTGGCTATTAGTTCCTCTCATTGATCCCCATGGTTGAGGTGTTTAATACAGTATTGATTACAGATTGGAAGGTGGTCTGCCACAGCTACATATCTGTTTCTCATCAACACATATACATTAGCTGGTGCTTCCCATGCTGTTAATGGTGCCGCTTCTAAAACATGTTTCTGCCGTTGTTTCTACCTATTTCAAAACATGTTGTGGATGCCATTCCTACCTTATTAAATACTGGTGCTATTTCTAGACATACAATCCCGTATTTCATAACATATCGTGTCTTTCTATCAGTGTGGTATGGGGTCTCTCTACCATGTCTTTCTATCAGTGTGGTATGGGGTCTCTCTATCATGTCTTTCTATCAGTGTGGTATGGGGTCTCTATCATGTCTTTCTATCAGTGTGGTATGGGGTCTCTCTATTATGTCTTTCTATCACAGTGCGGTATGGGGTCTCTCTATTATGTCTTTCTATCAGTGTGGTATGGGGTCTCTCTATCATGTCTTTCTATCACAGTGTGGTATGGGGTCTCTCTATTATGTCTTTCTATCAGTGTGGTATGGGGTCTCTCTACTATGTCTTTCTATCAGTGTTGTATGAGGTCTCTCTATCATGTCTTTCTATCAGTGTGATATGGGGTCTCTATCATGTCTTTCTATCAGTGTGGTATGGGGTCTCTCTATTATGTCTTTCTATCACAGTATGGTATGGGGTCTCTCTATCATGTCTTTCTATCACAGTATGGTATGGGGTCTCGCTATCATGTCTTTCTATCAGTGTGGTATGGGGTCTCTCTATCATGTCTTTCTATCAGTGTGATAGGGGTCTCTCTATTATGTCTTTCTATCAGTGTGGTATGGGGTCTCTCTATTATGTCTTTCTATCACAGTGTGGCATGGGGTCTCTCTATCATGTCTTTCTATCACAGTGTGGCATGGGGAACTAATCAATAATGTGTAGTGGATGTTCAGCAGACACTGGGCACAAACAACTGTCACTGTCCACTGTGTCAATGGACTGGACACTCTGCGCAAGGCACATGTGACAGCTAGCTTATGATGCTGTCATTTTGATTGTCACTCACACTCTACCCCCTGTCTCTCCTGCTCCCTCTCTCCGCCTCTCTCTGTGTGTGTGTGTGTGTGTGTGTGTGTGTGTGTGTGTGTGTGTGTGTGTGTGTGTGTGTGTGTGTGTGTGTGTGTGTGTGTGTGTGTGTGTGTGTGTGTGTGTGTGTGTGTGTGTGTGTGTGTGTGTGTGTGTGTGTGTGTTAAATAAGGATACTAAATGTAATGGTTATGGTAATGTATCTGCAGAAATTGCATGTTGTAGGTATTGATCTTTCGCTGTGTCCTTTCTATAACAAACATACTACAGTATAATGCCAAGACTGCATGGTGTAGATTTTTAGCCAATCTACAAGATCACTAAACATCCCTTTTTCCTCAAAGAGATTTTCTTTAGAGGGGGAAAAAAAAGGACGGAAACCAATTATAGAGCCCCAGGGGACCCCAGTCAAACAAAGTACATAGGGTTTAAGTGGTTAGGGGTATCCACTGTCTCCTCCTACACTCAAATGTGTGCCTTAAATTAATCAGTGTGTCTTTTCGTTTTCAACACCCGCCTCCTCCAGGTTTATCAAGGTTCAGCTTTTCATTGAAGTTGACCTTCATTGGAAAGAGAAACAAAATCACTCAAACCAAAGTATTAGGCTGTAATTCAATACAATATAGGGAAGGGCTAATTGTTGGAATTGACAGAAGTTTACAGCAGTGATTTCCACATCAAAAGTACTTTGATTTCCCCTTGCCCTTTCAGCTTATATGAGCTGAACTCTCTTTAGATTGACGGCTCTCATCCGGGATACACCTAATACCTAAATCAACCCATAAATCCCGCTAATCCTGACCTGTGTGCTCTGGGAAAAAGCTCCACTCTGATTGGATCAATTTATTGGATGTGCGAGTTACTACAACGTCCTCTAAAATGGATCAATGGTCCTCGCGGTATTCATTAAGGTGTTCGTTAGAAGAGGAGGTGTTTCCCAAACTTGCGAGAATTTGAAGTAGCAAACTTCCAGTCTCACGGCTACTTGTTGAGCCTTTAGCCTCCCATATAATAAGGCTAGAATTATAGGGTTAACCCCAAATGCAATGAGAAGGCTGTGAAGGCCAATGACTCATATGAACAGTGGTGTAAAGTAGCTAAGTACATTTACTCAAGTACTGTACTTCAGTACAATTTTGAGCTATTTTTGACTTTACAGGAGTATTTCCAATTTTCAGTACTTTTACTTCTACTCCACTACATCTCAGAGGCAAATATCGTACTTTCACTCCACTAAAATTATTTGAAAAATGTAGTTACTTTGTGGATTTTGATTATTATTACAGAATCACTTCAGCCCTATATACATTTCGGCCATTTGAAAATAGCCGATCTACAAGCTCACAATGTGCATTGTGAGCTTGTAGATCTGCTATTTTCAAAATAGTTTTATGCATTTTATACATTTGAAAACTTTGTGAAATAGGACATTCTGTATAATGAGTACTTTCTACTTTTGGCACTAAGTACATTTTCATACCAATACTTTTGTACTTTTTTTTACTTAAAAAAGAGTACTTCTATATTTGCAGTATTGATACTTTTATTTAAGCAAAACATTGGAGTACTTTTTCCACCACTGCTCATATGAATAATATGCATGTTTTCTTCTGAAATGAACCTATTCAAGATCCTGAAACAATGAGCAGCAACACAAAGACACAGATTACAGAGCAAATGCTATTTTAAGACTCATCTATACACTTGTTTCAGAGCCATATGCAGCCAATTCAGCCAATTAAGCAGCCAGTCAGTGTAAATTCCCAGTAAGTCTGCTGGGTGATTAGTAAGTCTCTTTTCGTGTAGGAGTCCTGCTGGTTTAGACTTGGGTTAATGCTCGTCAAGGGTCTTCCTGCTGCGTATAGGAGTCCTGCTGCTTAATGCACACAGGACTCCTGACAGAGAGAAGACATGATGCAAGAATCCTGAAAACCCGAGCTAGGAATAACCTCCATCTTACAAAGGGTCATAGGGATGGTGTTGAGAACAAGCTACAGGTGTAGGGTAAGACAAAAATGTAATAAAATCAGCAATAGAACAAATGACGTGTATAAAAGAAGTGTAAAATAATGACAGTTATCCCATTAAGACCTGAAGCCGATTCTACAAATGTCTTCTAAATTCCTACCGTATTCTGGAAAAAAAATATGTTTCTACATCAGTAAAGCAAAGCAAAGTTTGTTGTTTACCCAGGGTGTCGGACTAAGTACGAAACTTGTTTCCAGCCGGACCCTGCATGGAAGCCTTGCTCAAGGGCTATTCAGCGGTGATTCATGATTGATGTGATGAATTGGGGAATCGAACTAGGGACCTTCCGGTATCAAGGCCGCCCCTCTAACCACTAGGCCACCGCTGCCACTCAAAGTGGTGCTCAAACTTTTTTTGAATAGCCAAAGCGTAAAATAATGCTTTTTAGCTCAAATCCAAAATTGACACAGATGCGTTCCAGGTCTTAAATGGTTAATGATGAATGAAATTAATGAATTATTATAATTAATTATTAGGAACAGACAAACTTTCCCATAATGCTCCTCTTCCTCTGCCTCTATCCAGTACGGTATATGCTTCTGTATGTTCATCTATCCCCCTTTCATCTCTCGCTTTCAACTATTCTCTCAATCTTCAACATCTGCTCTTACCCCTCAACCAATTAACCACAGGCTGCAATTACCTCCTTCAATCAGCATCCTGTGATCATGCATGCATGCACACACACACACACACACACGCAGAGCACACACACCACACCACCACGGTGCCACGCACATAAGGCTGTTTCTGCAGTGCCACCCACCTTGTGTTTGGGAAGAAAAAGGAGATGCAATGGTGAAAAACAACTCCAAAAACAAATGAAGATGGATTGAAGATTAGACTATGAGAGAATTTGCATGGAATGAACCTTAAAATGAACCAGGGAACTCTCCTTAGGGCTGAACTCGTAAACTACTCCCACAGCAGATGGAGGGGCTGTTTGTGGTGCTGAACTCATAAACCACTCCCACAGCAGAGGGAGGAGCTGTCTGCGGTGCTGAAAGTCCTCACTGACAGTTAGTTTTATGCTCACACAACTCAACAGAGAGGCGGCATCAGTCGAAGTGGTTATAGATTTAACTAGAAAAAGTGCTCCTCGGAGCACAGGTCTCGGCCAGGTCAGGTAGGTTATTATGGCCTCCTGGTGGCGCTATAATAGGCCGATGTGATAGGCCTTTCACGGCAATCGGACACTGCATTCACGATTTGAGGCATTTTGTTCCAAAAATGCGTTAATGGGACTAAAATGAACAAGGTTTAATGAAGTCACCAGCTTGACCATTCCTCTTAACCATTCCATAGAATGTAACACAAAGGTAAAATAGTAATAGAGATATTTGGTCTACTGACAGATATAGTTTAAAGTAATAGTAATACAGTGATGGTGATAATAAGTCCATTGACAGTAAACACAGAGGCTACTTGTTGAAATGAAGCTGACAGCTACATTCAAACGGTCTCTCGTAAACCCTCCATCTCTAATCAGCATTCAGACTGTCATTCTCTCACTGTCATTATCGTTCGTTTGCCTGTCTGTGATCCTGTTCTTTGACTTTGTCTTCATCCATGTATTGGTTTTCAGTATCTAAGGTCGCACTTCTAATAAAAAAAGGTGTTAAAGTCTCAACAGCAGTGATGAGATCTCTGTGACTCGTTTAACCTAAATCAGGGCAGTCAAACTCATGTTGGGGCAAGGGACACATTGGGCAAAATGTGACTTGATGAGGGCCAGACTAAATGCACGGATGTGGTCATTATCCACCGAGTATTTGATACATTTCAGTTAGTGTGTTCAATTTGTGTTTCCTGTCATTCCACGTTATTGCATATTACTTGAGTTTACTTGACTTTATGTTTCACATTATGTTAACTGTGTAGTTGTACTGAGTTAATAGCAATGTCTCAATTGTATGCAAATAGCTGCAAAGATAACAGGTTTAATAAAACAGTTGTCAAATACGTATCTCCCCCACTGTAGAAGTGTGCACTGTGCATGTGAACATGTGTGTGCATATGTGTATTATATGCATGGGGGTGTGCATGCACTGGCAGTGTGACATAGAGTCCCGGGGAGAGTAGAGAGGGAATCCAAGCAGCAAATTAAAAGACTGCTTTTTTTTCACTTTCTCATGAGGATTCATTTATAAAACCCTACACCCCCCCCCCCCCACCCACACACACACACACACACACACACACACACACACACACACACACACACACACACACACACACACACACACACACACACACACACACACACACACACACACACACACACACACACACACCATTAGGCAGAGTAATATCAATATTTAATCATAGCTCCAATTAGTCCCTATAGATCACTTATTGAACTTGTCATACAATCCCAGTGCAATAGTGTAAAACCTGACATCATCAATAAAGTAATTTCTGCTGATCAAAACAGACCGCTGATGAGAGTCACTGTTTGGAACAGCGGGATACACACCAAGGTTATTATGCATTATTTAGTTTTTAAAGCGGGCTTTGAGTGTAGTTGTTATTGTTTGAACATTTTACAATACTAGATTTTCAGGCCGCTACTCTGCCTTCAAACTTAGTCCTATGTTCCGCTGATAAGCAATGGTCACTGAAGTATGGCCTTTTGGAGTGCCATTTGTGCGACCGTGTGTTCGGGAGGTAGGGGTCTACGACCACTTCCTGGTAAAAACGGAAGTGAAGAGATCCACTTCCGGGTTGCAACATTGAACCCCACACCCTTCAGAAAGTGTGTGGGTGAAGTTTCAAGGCAATCCGACAAACCAGAAGTAGGAAGGAAACACTCTGTGGGACCACCCACCATGTGTGGAGTCTGTAGCATGCTGTGAACTAGAGTTATGGCTGTTTAAACCCCAGCCAATAGGAATGCAGATGGGGCGGGGCTTAAGCAATTACAACCTTCCCCATTGGCCGTCTAAGAACACCCACCAAGTTTGGGAACTTGAGTTGTTGAGCAGTTTAAACTCCAGCCAATAGGAACACAGAGGGGGCAGAGCAATGCTGCGCCTGTGGCACCCTATAGACCATATTCACACGGCGGCCATACTACAAGGACAGTAGGGCGTGACAGCATAGTAAATAAGCTGATCGTAAACAGAGATTTTATTTTTACTATTATCATTATTTATCTATGTATTTATGAACCGAACTTGTGTTTGAATGAATGTCCTTGAGCTTTATGGGATTACGGTCTCATGCTGAGGAGGTGTTTGTTCAGTCTCTTCTTAAAAGGCAACACTACTACTTGATGTAAAGTCTCCAGCAACGGAAGGGGTAAGGCTGTTCCATCATGTTGTTACTGCAGAGTGGAGAAAGCTCCAGTCAAGGCATTTGGTGTCGAACTTTGGGGAGTGTCAAGTGGTACCCTCCGGGTGAATCGACCTGGGACGTGAGCTGGAGGTATAGCAGTGCTTTGAGATCCTCTGGCCAGCTGGGAGTGTGCAACTTGTAAGGAACGGTTGTTGCAAGGTTGTTGTAAGGTGGCTCAGCTAGCTGATGGCATACTGCTTTCGGGCATAAAATAGTCCTCATCCACCACAATGCCTTTTTAAAGTCCTTTTTTTGGATGATATCTAGCTGCCTAAGAATGGTCTGCATTTGAGTTCAATGAGTATGTTTATAGTGCATTAGAGACATGGGCTTCAAAGAAAGTGTTACTAATCTGGGTTATGCCTGATTTATACAGACAACACCAACTTCCTGGCTGTACCTCTTTCATGTCTGGCATTACTCTGCTAACTTGGCTTTGAACTATAAGACTAGCTTCAGGGCAGGACAAATTAATTTAGCAGCATTTTGTAATGGCAGGGAAATAGATTGCCATTATAAAAAAAGTAGAGTTTCACAGCAACATTACCACATTTTTACTCGGTAAAGGGTACACGGGAATTGGTTCTGTATAAGCCCGCGCACACACACACACACACACACACACACACACACACACACACACATTACATTACGGTCATTTAGCAGACGCTTTTATCCAAAGCGACTTACAATAAGTGTATTCAACATAGGTAGGGAACGAAAACTACTAATCACCAGAAGTTTTAAGTACATTTCCTGCAAAAACAAGCAACCAAGAGTATACCTAGCGCTAAGGTAAAAGTGCAATATATCAGCTACCTACTTTCTTAAACAGATGAGACAAAAAATGGCAAAATCAAATGAGCACGAGCTAAAACAAATAAGTGTATCGACTAAACAAGATCCAATAAAACAATACAAAAATAAAACAAGAGTTCGTACAACTAGTTAACAACAAGTAGGCCAGGCAAAGAGGAAGGATAGTGTTTCCTGAAGAGGTGGGTTTTCAGCCTGCGGCGAAAGATGGGCAGTGACTCTGCTGTCCTGACATCAGTGGGAAGTTCATTCCACCACTGTGGGGCCAGAACAGAAAAAAGTCGTGACCGTGTCGATCGACACGCACACGCACACACACACACACACACACACACACACACACACACACACACACACACAGACACACACACACACACACACACACACACACAGTATTATGGATGCACCGTGCACTGCATACACACATGCACTCCAATACAAACACACTCACATGAAAAGACATCTCTTATGGTGGAGTGTTTATTCAGTCTGAAGCTAATTATATGCAGCTTGCTAGTTGTATGCTAATTATATGCAGGTGAATAATGTTGACACTTTAGAACTGAGACTGAACAAGAATTGTCAAAAACTACACATTATCACTAAGAGTGTGTGCGTGTGTGTGTGTGTGTGTGTGTGTGTGTGTGTGTGTGTGTGTGTGTGTGTGTGTGTGTGTGTGTGTGTGTGTGTGTGTGTGTGTGTGTGTGTGTGTGTGTGTTCGTTGATCTCAGTCTGAACCTCAAGCTGCATGGAGACGTTACCTCCCATTCTAACTGAACATGATTGGATTACCTATTTTTTTCATTTGATCCAATCAGGCTCTGTTGAATTGCAATGGGCAGAGGGAGGGTTAAATCTTGCACCCAATTAGACAAACATAACAAGGTAATCTAATGCAATCAAATAAAGCCTGATTAGCATAACAACACTATCTGGTCTGCATCCATAATCATTCCACAGGTGTCACACATGGTAGTATTTAGATCAGGAAGGAAGGAAGGATGGATGGATAGATAGATAAGATAGATAAGATAGATAAGATAGATAAGATAGATAAGATAGAAGATAGATGGATAGATGGATAGATGGATAGATATATGGATGGATGTCTGTGTCACTTTTATGGCCATATATGGAGATCCCTGTCATAGTACTGACATCGGTCGGACGGTTCGCATAGATTTTCCGTGCATTCTTCAGGGATGTCTATACAGTATGGAGAACCATTACTTAACACTATTAATACTTAACACTACCAACATTCTAACTACATACCGGCTACCAACATAGTGAGCCCACAATGTTTCTTCAGGAACAGTATGATGTTCATATTTGATAAAAATGCAATATATTTTGGGAGACAGTGCTAAAAATACGTGCTGAAAGGAGACTATTATCTCACCATTAAAATTAAGGTCTTTTTAAGCTCTGCCTGTCTCTTTAATTGCAGATGTTCTCCTTATCTAGAGGAACACCAACACAGCTGAAAATAATTTTGTTTCTCAATTCTACCACGCTCTATGATAATGATAATATCCTCTTAACTGAATGCACAATTTTTAGGGCTAATTTACATCATCGACTGAGTGAAGTAGTATCTCTGCTGCACATCCATGCGTGATAATTATATATTCTTATCGTTTAACGGTTTACATTATAATAGCTTTCTATGGAATTCAAGCCACGACAAGTTAGCTGAGATAGGGGGTGCAGCAGCTGCATCCAATTATGTATCGTCTTTGTCAGGTGGAAACCTTGTACTGTCCAAAACAATAACTTTTCAGGAAATGGGGGGGGAAAAAATCGAACGGATGCAATGCAATTGGATACTTGTCATTGGTTCAATATTTATAAAACCCACAGACAAACTTAACTTTCACTTTCAATTAAAACCAAATGCAAAAAAACCCAGATCTAACTACAACGCATTGCAAATCAACGCTTTGTGAGCTTGTAGATCGGCTGGTAAACTGGTGCACTCGGACGATAATTACCCATTGCAGAGTTTTCTCCCAGTTGCTCCCAGTTACATGATAACCCATCAGTGCCAAAATTCCCAAGTTTTGTGAAGTGTTACCATGAATGTGGTATTCTCGGTGTGGGTGAGTCAGCAAAAATCCTGCAGACTATTTTGTGCAATTTCGACTAATGCAATGTCAGCCCATGACAGCTATCTAACTGACAAACAAATACTGTGTGCCCCTGTCCCTCTTCCCCTGTATTTGGAGAGCCAGACTGGATATAAAGCACACAGACCAAGTTGGGGAAATAAAATGCAATAAAAGCCAGTGTCGCCAGGCCGTTGTAGCTGGAGGCCATGTCTTAATGTAGATTTTTTTTGGCCATACTTTCTTTGTGAGTGTGAGAGAGAGAGAGAGAGAGAGAGAGAGAGAGAGAGAGAGAGAGAGAGAGAGAGAGAGAGAGAGAGAGAGAGAGAGAGAGAGTCCTCTCCTCTCCTGTCTTGTCGGGATGTAAAGCTCACAGCAGCCATCTTTTCATCACACGAATAGCTTTGTCACTTTGAGCCGAATTGAGTGAAACTGGCCTGCTTGCTAACCAAAGTGTTCATGGAAGATTCAATAAAGAATAAAAGTTACTAGGACTATTTTTGCATGAATAATTTTGATCTTTTTAAATTCATGTCAGTTGCCATTTATATACTGTAGCACTTTTCTAGTCTTTCACGGCCTCAACAGCTCTGTGTCCGTATGAGCACGGCCTCAACAGCTCTGTGTCCAATGTCCATATGAGCACTGCCTCAACAGCTGCAGCTGATTGCAACACAAAGATGCAACCAGTTACACTAATTAACTCATCAAATGCACCACTCTATTCACAGGGTGTGATTTTTTTTTTACGGGAGTGACTTGTGTGGATTTTTGTTTCATTTTCAGCTGTATAAATATGGACTCCTTTTCGCTGGAGCACAATTTTCTACTTCAGTATTTCTCCTTTTCACCTCACAAAATCAAATGTAATTGGTGACATTTGTGAAGGTCTTTCATTATTACATAGAGAGCGATATTTTATAGGACTGTGTGCATGCATGCATATGTGCGCGCGTGTGAGCATGCGTGCGTGCATACAGTATGTGTGTGACAGAGTGTGTATGCCAGTCTAGTGAGTGAGTGAGTGAGTAGAACAAGTGCACAGGTGAATAGACTCACATGGAAGTGTGCACATTGCAACTTAACATTATTCGGCTCCAGGCAACAACTGAAATGTCAGCTGTATCTGTGGTATTGAATAATACCACTCCAATTTGATTGGTTTCTCCACTTCAAGAAACATTCCTGGAGAGACCATGAATACTGACAGATACACATGTATTATAAAATAAAGCACAGAGCAGCAACGGGCACTGCAACTAACTAATATGAGAGACTGGTTCCATGCAGCTTACACAAATCCAAACTTGTTTACCAACGTTTCCTTCCACATGTTTGGTTTGGGTTGACTTATTGTTTAGTTCTCCTAGGTGCCACATGATTGGTCCCTGTGACTCCCTGACCGACCAACTAGCAAGCTCCTTCTGCATAGCAGCAGTTTATGCTGAGTTTGATAAACATGAGAAAACTATCCAGTGGGTTTTGTCCAGTCATTATACTGAACCCAAAATGTTTCTTTTTACTCAGGCCAAATGTAAAACTGAGAATTGAATGTATTAAATATCAATACGAGGCAACTGTTAAAACATGTATTTTCCAATGGTAGTGGATTGAGAGAGAGCAACCAAAAAGCACAACAGTGAAAGGAGACAGCAGCGTTCATGGATAATGTTGAAGATAACAATTACAAAAATACAAATGTCAGCACATAGCCATCATCAGTTTTTATTTAAATACTGATATCAAAATGAATGTGTCCTGGTGTCTTTTAACTGCTTTACACATGTATTAACTAATTATACGTTTGAATAGATAATTAGATTAGCTAGCAAACTGTGAAAGGATGCTTGGTAAGTGTACGGACAAATGAAGTAACCTAAACATCACTGTAGTTCTTACATTATCAGAGTGAAGAGTTAAGCAAAATACTAGAATTGACCTGTATACACGAAGGTAGAGAGTGTTTTAACCAGTGGTGTAAAGTAAGTAAGTACATGTACTCAAGTGCTGTACTTAGGTACAATTATGAGGTATTTTTACTTTGCTGGAATATTTCCAATTTTCAGTACTTTTACTTCTACTCCACTACATCTCAGAGGCAAATATTGCACTTTTACTCCACTACAATTATTTGAAAACTTTAGTTACAAGTTACTTTGCAATTATAAATTATTATATCATAAAACATACATTAACTAATTTAGCCATATTTTATACCTAGGGTATTTGAAAATAGCCGATCTACAAGCTCACAACGCGTCGCATCGCGACGCGTTGTGAGCTTGTAGATCTGCTATTCTCAAACATTGTAGTACTCTCACTTTTGGTATTTTAAGTACACTTTGATATTACCAATACTTTGGTACTTTTACTCAAGTCAATTTAACAGAATATTTCTAAATTGCAGAATTGATACTTTTACTTAAGTACAATATCTGAGTACTTTTTCCACCACTGGTTTTGAACACACAATAACATATATTGCCGAAGAAGAGTGTACAATAACCAGCGCCAATGGGTAAACATACTGTACAAGCATAACCTATCCTCATATTCCCCATTCCCAGACAATTTGGGACTATTGGCAAATCAATTTGTTATCTGAATGAACAGCCCTAATGTGCATGAGAAGTTGCTCAAAGGTCTGTTATGTTCAGTGTCTGTTTCTCGCCGTTCTATTTGGGTCGGGTTTAGAGAGCCAAGTGTCCTGATCTGATCCGCAACGCATTAGCATTTATAGTAAGGACTGTTGCACTAATTGGTGTTCATTGAAATGAAACTAATTATTTCAGACGGATCCAAGGCCACAACCACAGTATTTAAACGTTACATAATGCAATAATTATTCAGTGTGGCTGCTGAGTGGGGTAGAGATTCCCGTCTGGTTATCAAAAGGTCTCCGGTTGGTTTCCAGTCTAGCCCTGTGTACGCGACTACGCGCCTAAGTGTCCTTGAGCAAGACACTTAACCCCCAACACGCCATATTCAATGGCACTTCCCCACTGCACCTAAGTGAGAGTGGGGTTAATGCAGATGCCGGGGTTCAAGTCATTAATTAGAAAGAAGGGGGAAAAAAAGATAACTTAAGTTGAAGAAAAGGAGTGAAGAATGAAGGCTCATAAAGGCTGCTCTCCAACCCAGAATGCTTCACTGGCAACACCATCGACAGCCCACAGCCTCCGGCCGCCTACCGATAAGAGCTGCCAATCACCTTTGGCCCTACTGATAAAAGCAAACCAATCCCAAAAGACCTGTGGCAAAAAGATTGAACTTAAAGGATGAAAGACTGCAGGAGAGAGAGAGAAGAGAGAGGAAAAGAAAGCTAGAGAGAGAGAGAGATGTAGTCGATCAGGACTTTTCTTTATGATAAAGTAAGCATCTGTTGAGAAACATCAAAGATGTCTTTGACACTAAGCTGTGCTGAAGGAGAAGCTTGCCTAATCACAAAATAGCATAATAATGAGATAGATACTCATGAAGTTTTCCTTTGCATATCTCTTTTTTTTTTACTCACAGTTAACTGGCACTTCAAATACTCAGAAAGTTTCATGATCCAACATATTGTTCAGTAGAACACCAAGAACTTGTCAGGGCTGGAAGTAAATACATAAACAATGTTCTCTAAAGTTAGTTTATTTTCTGCCAGATTGTCTTACAGTGATGAGCCAGTCTATAATGAGCTGTGTTTACAATGAATCACCTTGTTTTTTGTTGCTTTGTTATTCAGTTGGCTAAAAGTTTACATTGCATACTTCCTGATGTGTATTTCTGCTAGACAAACAAACATTGGGACAAGTTCCAGATGTGCATCACATCATTAAAAGGGTGATAAACACTGAGGGAGAGACTATTGGCAACTAAAAGAAAAGGTTTTCTAAACTAAGTGGTTTTCAAGGTTTGTTTACCTTGCATTTTCTCTCTGAAAAGTAACGGGTGCTCCTGCCTGCAGAAACACAAAACTACACTAGCACGCACCTGCACACACACACACACACACACACACACACACACACACACACACACACACACACACACACACACACACACACACACACACACACACACACACACACACACACACACACACACACCAAAAAGACCAAAGGTAAAAGCGCTCTCTGGATTCAAAGAGCAGCACTTACAGTACATGTTCTCCTACTTCTTCTCTTTCTGTAAATGATTTCTCCTGGGTCTCACCTTGTTTGTCACTGTGACAACCATCCATCCATCTCCAATCCACTTCCACTCTTCCTTTCATCACTGGTTAACCCCACTCCTTTCATCTCTCCCTTTCTCCCTCTTCCTCCAGTTCATCATATCTCTTTCTCTCTCTCTCCATCAGGCTTCTCTAACTCCAACTCACCTCATCTATAATTTGCTCGCTTTGTCGCTCTCTCTCTCCCTCTCTTTCTTGTGTTGCATCTTTACTGGCTGCTGTGCCGGTGAATTCTCCCTCAGGGATAGTGTACAGTTTAGTGTTGTCTAGTGCAGTGTGCTCTAGTATACTGCAGTCTAATCTAGTCTAGTGCAGGACTAGTGTTGTTTAGAAAAATAGAACTACAATAGATTTAGAACCAAAATAGAATGTGACCCTGCAACGCGCAACAATACGTTGTGATGAGGAGATTCTATTTCTCTTGTAGACATGCACACATGCGCAGACACCTCTCTCGTTCACACATACACACTCCCTCCCTCACGCACGCACGCACGCATGCATAAACACACACACACACACACACACACACACGCACACGCACGCACACGCACACGCACGCACACGCACGCACACACACCCACTTCAAGCGAGGAGATCCTTCATCTGCATTTCCACATCCATGCATCATTCCTCTCAGCCATGTGTAGAGCAGCGATATGGACGCGAACACAAACTGAAGTGCAAGGCACAACTAATCTATCGCAGTGTCTATCCTAAATATGAATCAGCATGTTCTCAGATCTGAAAATATACAGGTGTACCTGTCAGAGGGAGGGGGAGAGAGAGAGAGAGAGAGAGAGAAGAAAGAAATGGGAGAAGATGACAGGCTTCACGTGGCCTCCCTCACAAGTAGCTAGAGTTGGTGCAAGGCCGTCTTGCAAAACTGATGGCTGCCGCATAATCAAAGAGCTGGCGAGCCACGCTCCCCCCTTCACTAGCGGACATCCAGACCATCGAGGGCCAGGGCCTGTCCACATCAACATCGAGTGCCTCATGACCTCCAAGCTCGAGGTCCCACGTCACCTCGCCAAGGTGATCCAAGATGGATCACCGTGCCAAAAAACCTGGCTCCCGTCCGCTTCCATTCTATCTCCTCGATAAAAACCTCTGCATCTCCTTAACTTTTTACAGTGGGGAAAACGAGTCATTCCTGATGCGTGATCGCTCCGCAACGGTGACATTTGCGTGAGAGATGTTATTGTTCTTGGCGTTAGCCAGGACCATCCATCGTCGTGCACGCACGCATTGTTTACATGCGGGTGCTCGCCGTGGAGTCTGCAGCTGTAAACAGCGCAGCGTTACAAACGGTGAGATCTCTGGCACTCAACGTAATCTGTTTTAATAAAACAAAAAACGATTTAGTCGTTATGACAACTAATTCCGCCCACCGCTTGCCAATGCTGTTGTACCCTATTGGCTCACCTGCCAGTGAGGAGCCCCCACCGGGAGGACATATAGCCGGCGTCTCTGTCCTACTCCACCCGCTCAACATTCCCCGTGGTGCCTGTCAGCCCGTAGGAGTATATGTGCAATGACAAATATCACCCTCCCCACCCGGCTTCCATCCCCCGAACACGTGCCAATTGTGTTCGTAAGCTCGCCCAGGAAAGAAAGAAAGAAAGGAAGAAATCCTTGAGAATTCTAGTAATAGTATTACATCTTCTCTAGCCTCAGGGTGTCTATGCGATTATGATGTACACTAGGGTTTAGGACTATAGAGCTTTGCCAGCGAGAATCAACTCATCTTTCTCACGCCCCTCCACCTCTCTCTCCCCCAACCCATTTTCTTCATGGAGTTGCACCATCCTATAAAAAGCTCCTGGCAGTGACAATGTTCCTAAAGGCAGGTTCTTCTAAGGAGAGAGAGGGGGGAGTTAAAAGCTCTCAGATGAAAGCTTAAGCTGTAAACAAACCTCCTCCAAAAATCCCATCGGGACCCACATCCACACCCACAGGTCAGTCACTGGATCCCTTTTCTGTCTGCCTCTCTGGCTCAGCTACTGTCTCTCTGACTCAGTACTGTGGGCAGTGTTATGGTAAAACTGTTTCCCTAGCTCCTTTTGTTTTGCTAGAGGTCGCTACGCTCTAGTAAAAATGGATCTAATGTTCTCCTCTGTGAAATCAACACTAAAGAGGACTTTTGAAAGGACGTCTGTTCATGTAGTGCTACGGCCTACGCTTTGTGAAAGGAATTAAGACTCAAGACGTCAACTATGGTCCTAAAAATGCAGTCTGAATTTACGGTGCAGCCTTTGGCACTGCAGAATGCAGATACAGTATGACATCCATCCCTCCAATGTCTGAAGGTTTGAAAAAATTAAAACCGCCCGACTCTAGTCGGCATCTCTGACTCTGTCACTGTCTCTGACACTCTGACTGACTGACTCATTTCACTGACTCATCATGTCATTATGTCTCTAGCCTCGATCTCCAGGCTTTTATTGTTTAGTTTTGCTAAAAAATAAAAGCCTGGAACAGCGCGTCGGTGTACCCGGTATAGGAAGTGTTTCATTTCCCCAACCAACCAGAGTGCAGGGGGCGTCGCTCGTAATGTTGTGTTGACGGGGCGGTGGGCTGACGGGACAGATCGGTGAACCAATGGGATCAGGCGCGTTCTCTCCGCGCTGATTTTAAACCTGCCCCTCTATACACGAAAGCAGGAGCGCTAGTGCAGCCTATTATGTCTCTGACTCAGTCAATATCTCTCTGTCTCAGTGACTATGTCTCTCTAACTCTGCCACTGTCTGTCTGTCTGTCTGTCTGTCTGTCTGTCTGTCTGACTCTCTCACTGTTTCTCTGACACTGTCAGTATGTCTCTCTAACTGTCAGTGTCTGTCTGACTCTATCCAAGGGCGCAATTTTGTATTATTTTTAATTTTACTATTAAGACGGGATACAGGCGTATACCGTCACTTTTCATGTCGGAAAGTGGTTAATGTATGTTTTGTAATAATAATCAAAATCTACAAAGTAACTAGTGGTGGAAAAGGTACTCAAATGTTTTACTTAAGTAAAAGTATCAATACTGCAATGAAGAAGTACTCTGTTACAAGTACTTAAAGTACCAAAAGTAAAAGTACTAAAAGGTTGTGAAAATAGCAGATCTACAAGCTCACAACGTGTCGCGATGCAACGCGTTGTGAGCTTGTGGATCGGCTGTTTTCAAATAGCCTAGGTATAAAATAGGGATACAGTGGTTAATAATGTATGTTTATGATCATACTATATATATATATATATATATATATATATATATATATATATATATATATATATATATATATATATATATATATATATATATATATATATTATATAATAATATGTTAATATGTTTTATAATACAATAAAACAATATAATACAATATCTGCAAAGTAACTAAAGTTTTCAAATAATTGTAGTGGAGAAAAAAGTACAATATTTGCCTCTGAGATGTAGTGGAGTAGAAGTAAAAGTATAGACAATTGGAAATACTCCAGTAAAGTAAAAGTACCTCAAAATTGTACTTAAGTACAATACTTGAGTAAATGTACTTAGTTACTTTACAAATATTGTATTAAAGTACAATATTTGCCTCCGAGCTGTAGTGGAGAAGAAGTACATTTGTACTGGAAATTGGAAATACTCCAGTAGTGTACAAACACCTCAAAATTGTTTACACCATTGTTTGTTCGTTTGCTCGGGCTGATAGGAGAAGAGAGAGACTATAAATGAACTCAACTTACCATTTGCCACAGGCCGGCCGTAACTAAATATTCCTCGTTCGGTGTTCTTTCCATTTAGGCAACTACATTCATTGTTGCATTCATTTAGATATCCACAATCCATTCCATTCTGCAAAACATCCCTCATTAAACTAACTTCAGTAATCAGTGTTGTTGTTACTACAAACTAGCAGTGTTGCCAGATCTTGCGAGAGAAACAAGCAACCATGTATATGAAAACAAACTCAATCAGACTTGGCAACAGACAGATGAGCGGACCAAACCATTGTGTGGATTTTACACGGGGAGCAAGAAAATAAATCCTTCAAAAAGCATCATATTTGTGTGGAAATGATTTCTAAATTATATTAAAATTCATGTATTATTCCAAATGACTCCTAAATAACTCTGGGGGAACCAATCTGAAGATAGGATTTTCACGCCTGACTATCATTATGTCTCCCTGACTCTGTCACTGCGTATGAGCCTATGTCTGTCTCACTGTAACTTGTAATTCTTTGAACAAAAGAAAAACAAAATCCCAATTATAACCTGCACAACAATGACACACTTAAATATGTATACTGATTACATTTAATTGAGTTAAATTTGAACTTAACTTTGAACTGTGATGCTTGGCAGCTTGGGTTCACACAGGTCACCACTGTGTACACGCGCACGCACGCACGCACGCACGCACGCACGCACGCACGCACGCACACACACACACACACACACACACACACACACACACACACACACACACACACACACACACACACACACACACACACACACACACACACGTGATGGATACATCACATGGTTTACAAATAAACTGGTTCCTTTTGTATCATGAGAAGTGATTCCTCTTGGTGTGTGATTGGTTTTGAAATGATCAGCTGTTTTCCAGATACACAAAGCAAGTGTTTATTGAATACACTACAGATCTAATCATGGTCATTATCTGTGTGTGTGTGTGTGTGTGTGTGTGTGTGTGTGTGTGTGTGTGTGTGTGTGTGTGTGTGTGTGTGTGTGTGTGTGTGTGTGTGTGTGTGTGTGTGTGTGTGTGTGTGTGTGTGTGTAATCTGATCATATACTTGAATCTACTGCAGATCTATATGGCCATTAACTGTGTGTGATCATCTAATAGCCTTGAACAGGATTTTGGCTGCTTAAGTAAAAAACGTTGCCTTGGCATTTAATGCCTTGACTAGCCCACTTATGTGGAAAGAAAATTGGCTTCCCTAATGTTATATTCATCCCTTGTGCTCATAAAATGTCATTTCAGCATCAGTTAATTCAGTAACAAGGCCAACAGACTATGTACATGCAGCCTCTCTCACTCAAGTCTACCGTTGTTGTCACAGCTTGCCAGCCTTTCCTATCAAATCAAAGTAGCCTAAAACCAAATCTAGTGGCTTCAATGAACAGACTATTGTTGGTTTTCCACAGAAATGGCTGCATGGGCCCCAGAAAAGGGGGCTGTACAACGCAATCGTGTGCTCTCTCTCTCTCTCTCTCCTACATAAACACATAGGCCTACATGTAAACTGAGAGAGTCTTAACTCAGTGATGGTAGCACAGGTAGCCTCGATCTCCAGGCTACATTTTACTAAAGCAAGCAGGTTTATTTTGTTGTTTTAATAAGTAATGGTGAGTATGAGAGGGAAACCAGTGGGCCGATCTCTTTCCACTCTGTAGGTCAGCCCAAGGACAAAAGACAAAACCAAGTAATAGCCTTCTAGCGGCCCACAGAGATACCGACCCGTCGGGAATTCTCCCGGTTCTCCCAAAGACCAATCCATCACTAGAAGTCAGACAGGAGGCTACCAATTACAACATGCAGTTGGATAGACGCACTGCGACCTGTGTTCTCTCTATAGGATAGAGGGGAATGTGTGTGAGAGACCGGGCATTCTACCAGTCAGTTCAGCCATCAATGTATGCATGCTTGCTGATAGAAAAAGACGTTTCTATCACATCATAAAAAAACACATCAGTGTGAGAACAGTGTCTCCGTTCGCCACATTCACACCCTGAATGTGACCTGCTGTAGAAGCAACATGGTCCACACAGACAGATGGGAGAGGGCTGCTGATTCAGGTGACCACACAGGGGGGGGGGGGAGAGATATGAAAGGAAGGAGGGAGGGAGAGATGCAGGAACAGAAGAGGCAGAAACAAGAGAGAAACTAATAAAACACGCACGCACGCACGCACACACACACGCTGATGGTCCATTGTGGAACCTTGGGCCGTCAACCTTTACTTTATAGAGTGTGGAGCACAGTAGCTGTGCTCCGGTTAGAAGGAAGGCCTTGATAGCCACAGCGTTGATATACTGAATGTTATAGATAAGAACTTCAGAATTCTCCAGGCGCTCAACCGAACGCTTGTTTGCATGCAGACCTAGATGTGGAGCGATTTGCCTTCGTGATATATCAGGTCGTATTGTTTTAATATCATTAATTTGCTGTTCTTTTATTCACATAGTATAGAGGGAATCTCCCGTGTTTCTCAATAGAGATGCGCATGTGAACGGTAATTACTGTGTATGTCGTCTATAAACTGGACTTCAGGGTTTTATTGAACCAAGAGTGACAGGTCTGCCACGGCACATCAGCTGGTGACCCCGACCTTGGCCCTGTCCAGTCCAGACGACCGCTGGATCCATAAGATCCAAATAACAATTCGCCCATACACTATGTGATACAATTCCTTGGGGCCCCAGGAAGGGTACACGCAGTGCTATATGTGAATTGTATTATACCAAATTTAGGTCAATTGTTACAGATAATGTGTAAAAATGATTGTTTGCATGTGGAGTCACCACTGAACAGCAGATTGAATGTTTTTATTGTCGCTTTATGTATGTCGTTGTCATGTTTATTGTCGTTATATGTATGCTGTCGTCTTGTACATGAAGTCCAGTATTGTGCGTAAGTACAGCCCTGAGGTAGTGTTACCTTAAATAGCCCTTACAGCTGCCTGCAGTTTCACCTCAGCCCTGCTACACCTCAGCCATTTGGAAACTGCCGATCTACAAGCTCACTAGCTATTCCATTACTAGCAATCCGAGCTGGTGGATCTGATATTTTCAAGGGAAAATTGTGCATGTCAGGTCTGAGAAATTGTGATCGGGGACAGGCTGCTTGTTTTACATTTCTAACTAACCCAGCAAGCACAGTCAGGACCCGGACCAATCAGTGACGTCTCGATTGGGGCTAGATCAAGTCAAACCAAGACAAGTCAGATCTGGCCCAGAATATCACCTGATTTCAACCAAAATTAATCCTGACCACAAAAACGTCACTTCCAGGACGTCATCTAAACACATTCTCATCACCCAAAATTGCTGTCCAAATGTCCATATGATGTCCCGGTGATGACGTCCTGTAAATGACGTAAAGATCATCCCCATATGGGCTGTGATCTGGCCTAGTTCTGAACGTCACCGGGGTGATGACCGGGCGTCATCATAACGTCATCATGACGTCATTGTGCTTGCTGGGAAGTGTTTCACTCCACTCTGATACCAGCGTTTGTTTTTGGTACTTTGACCCAAGTACATGTCAGTGGATAGTGTAGTCTGCTCTGTGAGCACTTTTGTTTAGTGATTTTGTCCTACTTAGGAATGCAAGCAAGGAAGATAACCACCTGCATGGGGCTCAGTGGTGGAAGGTCACAAAGTACTTTTACTCAAGTGTTTTACTTGAGTACATTTTGAGGTTCTCCATTTATACTTCACCAGAGTAGTTCCAGTTTCCAATACTTTTACTTCTACTCGACTACATTTCAGAGGCCATTATTGTATTTTTACTTCAGCATTATTGCTGGAAACCTTGCATATTTAGGCTAGCTCAAAGGTGACACATTGGGAGCTGGCAGATCTGTGAATAGGGGACATTCTGCACAAATACACACTTTTACTCTCAACACTTGGGCATACCTAAGTGTAAGTGTTTATGTACCTTTACTTAGGTAAATGTAGAATGTTAGACTTGTGCTTGTAACAGAATTAAAATATTTGAGTTATATTGAAGCCTATACCCCTGAGAATTTACATACTGCAGTTATCCAATGTCAGGTTGAGCCATGCACTGAAGGAGAAAAATAGCTTCTTCTTTAAATCTGTTAAAATAGACAGTTGAAAGAATGGGGGGGAAGGAAGGCATTTGACCTTCACTCCTTACCAGCGGCCTGCAGCAGTGGCCCACACACACTGATATGGGGCTACTATATTGTGTAATTATATTTTTGCTAAAATGAATTATGGTGTACAACAAGTCAGGAGGACCAGCCAGCAGAAGCCAAATCTAGACAAACAAAGCTAAATAAAAAATTACGCCAATTTGACCGGTAGTAAGATAGAAGAGTTCTTAAAAAAAAAAAATATATATATATATATATATATATATATATATATATATATATATATATATATATATATATATATATATATATATATATATATATATATATATATTAATAATAATAATAATAATAATAATAATAATGACAATAACAATAACAAATTTAAGAATGTAAGTGGGCAGAAAGCCCAAACGCTTAAGTGTGAACTCTTAATTCCTTGTTTCATTAGCACGGCCAAGCTGCTTAACTCATAGTGGAGAGTGACATTTTAAGTGGCGGTGATCATAAAACATTGTTATAGACCAAACATGGATAGCACGCGCACATGAAGGCCAAGAGCAGAAAACAGAGGCCTTACTGACATAACATTTGCCACGTTTCACCGATTTGCCACAAAGACTGCACTATCAAATTACATTCAAGTGCCACAGACACAGTGCATGTAGGCATTCCACACATTAATATACATACATATTCCCAAAATGGACCTTCACAGAAGTTAGAAATGTATTGATTCCACATTCAACGCTAACGTACAACATGAATGGCAGAGGTTCACTTCCAGCTATGACCTGATGGAACATGGAACTGTACTGTGTGCGCTACAAGTGAAACACCACAACATCAACCATCGTTCTAGACATGACGTAGAGGGCCAGCAATAGATACAAGCTGATACGTGTATGAGACTCACTTCTGATGACACCTATGGGGAACAGACATCAAGCCTTGGGGAAGCTTGGGTTGCTCAGACTTTGAATGTTTCAGAGACTTTACATCAGTTCACTACTATTCTATGGTCACGGACACATGACCTCTCGTCTCTTCAGCCAGTGGAATATACGCAGCTGGGGTTGACCTCTTGCCTACTCTCTGTTGTTGTGGCCTCGACATGTGCAAACACATACATTTCTATCGATCTGGAGAGGACACAACACGATTTATGTTTATAGATACAATAGCGAGGGAGACACACACACCAGAGCTATTAGTGCTTGGTCGTATCGTTATCTAGAATACAATTCGTTCTGCTATAAAATTATACAACAATATGACTACAAATATTACTTAAGTGAACTGAATGGAAACATGCTGTGTTCTTCAATCAAGTCCATTTTTAAATAAGTGCTGGTTGACCAAGGTGTGATTAAGGTTGTTTATGTTGTGGTTAACCTTCCATTTCTCTAAAACAGGTCGACTGCTTGCAGGAGAGACTTATACACTTCTGTTGTCATTAACCTTCCATTTCTCTGAAACAGGTCATTGGTTGCAGAAGAGAATTGTACAATTTTGTACAGCCCGAGAATGATGTCAATTGACCTGTGCATAAGGCACAGGAAAGGTGTTTTGTTGTGTTTCCGATTCCATTTTTGTGCATGTGTTTTTGTGTATATATTTAAAAAAAAGGTGAATGCAAATTAACTAACTAAGTGTAACTACTGTATAAGTGCAACCCAATATCAATTTGATTGAATAATCATAGATACGTTTTTGAACCATATTACATTTAGTCACGGGAAAGGAGGGTCTGGGCCTGGCCTCTGCACATTCCTATGCTGTGTGCCCTGCCGGGTGGCAGGTCAAGGAGGGAAATAGTATGATAGCAAATGTATAGTATAATTGAGATAGTATAGTATTATATAGTGACAGTAGTGTAATGTTAAAGTGACTATACTAAAGTTCATACTTGTAGAAACGTTCATGTCGAAGTGGTAATGTTGCCTTTCATGTTTTTGTTAAATTAATGTGCTTAGACTTATGGCAGAGTGACTAATACAGAGAAACTTAAGTGTAAGGAAGGAGAGACAGTGACACGCACACACAGTCCATTGCATACACAGATCAAAGACTCACCAGCAAACCCCACCCAATTTTTTTGATATCAAGGAGGGTGACTACACAATTAATTTGACTAGTACCCAGAACACCCCTGCCAGAATACACAACAATTTTGATTTTGATTTTGATCTCCCTGGCAGCTTTAGAGGCTGTGTTGCCCTTCGCACATGGCAAGTGATAAGAGAGCAAATACAGAGGAATCCCAATACACACCACATAAACATTATATTGCCACCTGGGCCCCCATGCTGAACTTGACAAAGAACACCCCTGCACGATATCTGCGCCCCGACTGTTGATCTCAAGGAGGGTACGGATCTAACTGGCGCTTGGGGGTTGGGGCCCCTGTGTATAATACGGGGGGCTCCGGTCTCAGGCACTGGTAGGAACCTCCTCCGCCCCAGGAGGGTACGGACCTGGGGGCTCGGGAGTGGGACCTCCGTCTCTTAGCTCATTCGGTGCCAAGTACATTCGTTAATGGCGCTGGATGGGTTGGGGGGGGGGGGGGCTAGTCTTGGGCTCTGTCGGAACCTCCTCCTCCGGGCTCGGAAAAGTGACCACCTCAACCGGAGGAATTGGAGAAGAAGAAACCAAAATACACGCATATTACCAAAAAAAACGAATTAAAAAATAATAATATACATGTTAGAATAGTGGCTTGTAAAGGAAAACTCAGTGGGAGTGCCCCACTGAGGGACCCTAAGTTTAGCAATACACTTGTTGGATTCAAATGACAAATGATGTAATTGTCCCCAATAAGAGCTCATGTCCAGATGGTAGGTTTGGGACTGCCCCAGCCTAGTTCAGAGTTTCCCCTTCAAAGAAAAGGGTTTTCCTCGGCTCACATGACTCAAAAAGAAAAAAATTGGACCTGATTTTTTTAACATGCAATATGTTATGCTAGATGATAATTGCTATAAAGTAATTGCTATAAAATACTGTTCACATTTTAATGTTGTGTTGTGGGTACTAAATTCGTACCCAAGGAGGGGTTGATGGTCCATTGTGGAACCTTGGGCCGTCAACCTTTACTTTATAGAGTGTGGAGCACAGTAGCTGTGCTCCGGTTAGAAGGAAGGCCTTGATAGCCACAGCGTTGATATACAGTACTGAATGTTATAGATAAGAACTTCAGAATTCTCCAGGCGCTCAACCGAACGCTTGTTTGCATGCAGACCTAGATGTGGAGCGATTTGCCTTCGTGATATATCAGGTCGTATTGTTTTAATATCATTAATTTGCTGTTCTTTTATTCACATAGTATAGAGGGAATCTCCCGTGTTTCTCAATAAAGATGCGCATGTGAACGGTAATTACTGTGTATGTCGTCTATAAACTGGACTTCAGGGTTTTATTGAACCAAGAGTGACAGGTCTGCCACGGCACATCAACGCACACACACACACACACACACACACACACACACACACACACACACACACACACACACACACACACACACACACACACACACACACACACACACACACACACACACACACACACACTCCCCAAGTGGACAGACTCATGCACACACAGTGACATCCATTAACTCCAATGAAAATGTAATTTGCTCTCACTGGGTTGCCGTGCCTAGGCGCGATTTGAACTGCCGTCAATTTATTCTTATTTTCAAGAACCACACAGTAACAATAGAACATACAGAACAGTACAACACGATAGACTGACATTCACAACGCAAGTACGTTGAGTGCTAGAGTTTAGAGAAAAGTAGTGCTAAAGAAAAGTCCAGCATCCAATATAAAGATGAGAGAAAATCCCCAGTAGTGACTTCTGCCAGTGACGGAGGCTCTGGAATGGTACTTGACATATCATGCAGTACTTATGCAGTAATCTCTCACAACCAAGGGATAATACATTGCACTATGTGTGAATCCTGTATGTTGTATTGGAGGCTGCTATATGTTAGAGGCTTTGGTACATGCAGTAGATCAATGTGTCATTACTATACATGTATGTGTGTGTCCTGTATGCTCTTAGTACTGTTATGTCCTAATCTGATTAATGATATCAAGTAGACCTTGACCGATACCAGAATTTAGGGTCCGATGCCTTTCCTGTTTTTGGAGACTCTTAGACCACCGATTACCCATGTTTTTACCGATATTTTGTTTTTTAAAAGTGTTTTCTAAATTGAAAACACTGGGATTCAAATGTACAACTTACAACAAAAACGACAGAACTGTGGAGAAAGAAAATACGATGTGGTAAAATGTTGCAGTGTGACAGAAGCAGCAGCAGTAAAACAACTATTTAGTTTCCACTACAACCCGAGTGACATTACCCTCAGTCACACAGAAATAAGGATCTGTGTGCACGCTTGGTGGGAAAGCCACTCAAAGAGAGTGGGTCAGACACAAACACTATCGTATTCATTTCCAAGCCCCAGCGCACCAGAAACAAATGATCAATTGAACCTCTGATCCATTTTAGTAGGAATGGTAAACCTATTGCCAGAGACAGGCCTGATGTGTTTCACTGCATCTGTTTTCACCAACCCGAAGGGGTCTCTCTCTCTCTCTCTATGAAGTTGAAGGGAGGTCTCTAATCCTAACCCAGAGAGAGAGGCCCTACTGGGGGATTAGAGCAGGGATAAGAGCGTCTGGATCCGTGGAGGGGACAGAAGCACACACACACACACACACACACACACACACACACACACACACAGAGACGCACGCACACACACACGCACACACACACACACACACACACGCACACACGCACACACGCACACACACACACACACACACACACACACACACACACACACACACACACACACACACACAGAGAGAGAGAGCACAGAACACAATGACACACACAGTTAACTCTTTAAGACCAGGAACGCGTCTGTGTGTCATTTTTAGATTTCTTTGGCTATGAGCTTGTATATCTGCTATTTTTTAATAGCCAAAGAAATCTAAAAATGACACAGATGCGTCCCCGGATTGAATAGGTTAATTCATCTTTCAATGGACAGCCGTGGGGAACGGCAATCCGTTTTGCGAAGGTGAAGCGTTAATGTGGAGCAAAACGAACAAACAACACAAATGAACAGAGCTTTAAAAACAGGTTTTCTTAACATGGTGATTTTTGCATCACTGAGGTTGTCTCTAAATGGAGGAACCTTAATAGACGAGGAGGAAGCAAGTGGAAGTAAAAGATGAAGGTAAAAGGTGAGAAGCTAAACGCTTAAGGAGAACATCTCTCTTTCTCTACTTCACATCCGTGTTTTTTTCTTTTCTTTTCTCCATTCAGTAGGTTGACACCTTGACTAAACCATGAAACATAATTCCAGGACTGGAAAAAGAAAGAAAACAAAACGACAGCAAAAAAAACCTCAGTACCATGAACCACAAAATAATGGATCAGGACTGAATAAAAAGCATAAAAAAATAATAAAAAAAACCTTCAGTACCATGAAATATAAAAGGATCATCTTAGACCACAACTGAATAAAATAAAGAAGCAACAGTAAAGAAAAACCCCAAGCAACAGGGAATCATAGCTAAAACATAATCAATCAGACATGAATATGAAATGTAATAGCAGATTACTCAATTGAAGTAAGATCATTTTAAAATGTGGTAAAGAAGCAACAGACAAGCATCATTAACCCATTAAGACCTGGAACAGTGTCATTTTTTGATTTGAGCAAAATAGCATTATTTTACGCTTTGGGCTATTCAAAAATAGCAGATATACAAGCTCATAGCGCGGCACTGAGTGCCGCGCTATGAGCTTGTAGATCTGCTATTTTTGAAAAATCGTGAAAATAAATAAATATATATATATATATATATATATGCATGCTGATGTCGCAATTATGTGCAAATCATGGTCCGCACAACGATACACTGACAGAAAATGCATTGTGCAGGATAGATTTAGTTTGTCTACTTATAACATTAAAACAGTATGTGAGAAGTAAGGAGTAAGTGAAAGCTTAAATGTGTGTGCAGCCATGCATGCACTTGCCTGGATGCTTCACAGAAAGCAATCACACAACAACACTAATCCCACTCCCTATAGCAGCTCCATGGCACAGCAGGGAGGCTGGCTGGCTGCAGACTGCACACAGTTTGTAGAGGTCACTGTACTCTGCATCAATGTTGACTATACTGTCCCTGTGATTGCATACCCTGCATCCATTATACCTTACTGTACCTTATTGCAGTGGTTCTCAAACCGTGGCCCAAATTATTACTATTTTTTAAATTTATTTTAGAATTATTCTTTTTTTTTTTGGGGGGGGGGGGGTTAGCCTGGTAAACCCTCCCTCCGGAAATCTCATTTCCATTTGATTTCAGAAAGGAGTCTGGTCTGAAACGCCTTTCTGCAATAATTGCTGTGGGCTGGAGTTGGGCGGGAGTAATACCGTTGACTGACAACCCCTTCAACCAATGATCGTTTTTCCCCTTCAGCCAATGAGCAGTTCATTTTGACGAGCTCCAGACTATGTGACGCAACGGGACTTTTGGGACGGCCATGCCGAAAATAGGTTGCCTTATTGGGATACATGCGTGTCACTCCCCGCCCCTGCCGGTTCTCTAAATTTATATTTTTAAATAGGCTCTGTCATGATTAATTGACCACATATATGAAGTTAAACAACTAAATTCTATCCAAACGATATCTTATAAGTAAATTCCGTGCCTCAAAAAAGAAGTTTGAAAGCGTTATAAAACTGAAAGTAAGAAGTGAAGGCACTCGCACAAACAACAATGGCTGCCGTTCGTCTTTTGTCGGCGGCTCTCAGGCTGCACTCGGGTTCATTCGGGCTCACTCGAACTCGCCACCTGATTGGCCAACTGTCCCTGTCAATCACAGAACAATGAGCGACGACGCTGATAGGCTCGTCGGCTCGGCGAGCAGAGCGATTATTGGAGAAAGGCGTTTCAGACCAGACTCCTTTCTGAAATCAAATGGAAATGAGATTTCCGGAGGGAGGGTTTACCAGGCTAGGGGGGGGTATGCTTAGTTTAATGTGCAACGTTGTTTTCTCCCTCAATATAAGTGTATACAGGGCATGTGCACATTTCTTAAAGTGACAATTTAAGGACTTTTAAGACCTTTTTAATACCTGTAAAATGAAAAAAGAAACAAACGACATAAGACTGCGAGAAAACGCAACAGTAATCAACAAACTGTAATGTAAAAAATGGTCCAACATTGACCAAATTGTCAAATATTACCTATAAGAGAGAGGTAAAACATTTGAAATCTACATGCTCACAACACCTCACGACTATTTTCAAAATGTGTATCTGTGGAACCGAGTCAAACTAAATGTAATGCCTCTCAACTACTACAAATCCAAGCATGTGTGTGTGTGTGGAGGGGGGAAATACGGCATCAATTCTACCATACTGTACCTTACTGTACCTCCACACCCTGTGTTCTAACCTCTTCCCTCTGCATCAACCTTACTGCACCTCCACATCCATCCTCAACCCAACTGGATCTGACCCGGGATCAACTTTCTACGCTATGTTGGTGATTATGTGATTACACGTTTTGGCAATGGAAGTGGGGGAGGGGTGACATCTGGCTTAGAGATTATTTGCGTGTGTGTGTGTGTGTGTGTGTGTGTGTGTGTGTGTGTGTGTGTGTGTGTGTGTGTGTGTGTGTGTGTGTGTGTGTGTGTGTGTGTGTGTGTGTGTGTGTGTGTGTGTGGACCCCCAGACAAGTGCAGATGATCGGCGATAATCCTGTCGTTCACTAGGTCATCCGGGGGATATGGTCCTTTAAACCACGTAACACTGACACACAAACACACATTAGAGTCAGCATCCATACATCCACTGTCTACATACACATCCATCCATACACTATTTGAAGTGGGAAAGGGTATTTCATATTTTAAATTGTGTCAAAGTATGTTTTCTTCTGGATTGCTATTGATTTTACTCCAGCCGTGTGTACCTCCCTTCCAAAGCCACTCCTATCCGAGGGTGAGAACATGGCCCTCATTAAGGTGAAAACGGACACATGCATATATATTGGCATGCAGTTGTGTCAAGTTTGACAAAACAGTCTAATATAGGAACCTTCATTTTGGTTACGTTGTGCTTTTATTTTGGGGGATCCTACTAATCAGTCTCTTTTCGAGATCTACTTCCATGAGGCATGTTATGTGTTCATGAGAGAGAGAGAGAGAGAGAGAGAGAGAGAGAGAGAGAGAGAGAGAGAGAGAGAGAGAGAGACATCATGAGATCATTGTACATGCCTTTTGAAGTTGTGAGGAGAACTGACAACAGTGAGTGACAGTAACGCCCAGGAACATTATACAAGTCATGAGCTAAAAGAGAGAGCCATGATGTAATTCCCAGGACATGAGCAATCAGGTCGCATTAGATGTATTAAAAATAAAGAATGGCACGTACCATGAACTGTACTGGCACTCTTTTAATAATGCAACTTTTTCTTTGTCATTATTAATGACAATGTCAACCCACTTGCCCTGGAGTTGCTATTAACATTGTCTCTTTTCACCTGGGATATGAAAAGAAACGTGGGGGAAAAAAGCCTCTCACTCAGAAGCTAAACACAAAATGCTGAATTATTCTCTGATAAACAAGCTAGGTTATAATAAATCAACACAATAGGCAAAAGCAATGTCGGGTCAGCTAAAATGTATTTAGTTCCAAAGTAATGGAATGTCCACCACTGATAAGAGTTTGCTCATGTTCAATGGCAGTCATGTTATCATGCAGGTTTTTTCATCCAAGCTCTTCAAAAGAATCTATACTCAAAGTTGTTCGGTCAAGAAATCTGACTAAACCAAGATAACACTGTAGGAATTCTGGGCCCCTTGAAACAAAATGTCAAAACTAATGGGGTTCTGAATTCTCTCAACCCCCTTAAATCAGGATGACATTGTCTAATCAAGTTATGGACATTGCGTTCAAATTGTAAATCAGTAGTATGCTATATGCTTCCTTATAAGCTAAATGAACTGCAACAAACAAACAAACCCGCTGTCTGCTGTTGCAAATCAGTAGCAAAACATTGAGAGCATGTGTTTGGTTGCATTCTGGACTACAGTCCCAACAGGATATAATAAGTAGATAAGCAAAGTGCATTCTAACACCGTGAAAACCATTTAGATAAGCAGTATCAACAACTTTCTTTCATCAATTCAAATCTAGAATGTTAGCTGACCAGCACCTTAAGTGCTGTTCATTTACTTTCTGCAAGTTCCAGACTTGCAGTGTGGAATGTGTGATAAGTGCTGTTGGTAAATCCTCGAGACACTGACATGTGACCTGTAGTTAAAAATGTATTCATAAGCCCTTTTGTTAAAGAGCATAATATATGGCTATCAAAACTGAAACCTTGCAAGGAGTATATATTGAAGAAGTAGAGGACACACAGAACACGTTCTGGGTACTGGGAGGGGAGGTAAACAGGAGCCAGAAGTTTGATGGAATGCATAGAAGTCAATAAGAGCTGGGTGGAAATAATATTTATTTATTTTGCAACCTTTGTCAAATAATTGGTGTCCGAAGAGCACAGCTGACTGTGGATTGTGGACTGTCTTTGACCTACACTGCCCCAGTCGGACACTATTTATGCTATTTAGATACCTCAATAAAATGAGACAAGAGATCAGGAACGTGACTTTTTTTTTATTTCTCTGAACTGATTATTTGACAAAGGCTGCAATCATTCAAAGATGTACAATATATACATTTCTTTCATATGCTTGTCCATCCAGCTCTCATTAGCTAGATCCCAATACTCAAACTTCCATCTTCGCTACTCGTGTCATTTGTTCATGTTCACTTTAAGGGATGGGAACTCTTGCTCTGTCAGCGTCATTACTGGGAGGGGAGGAAAACAGGAGCCAGAAGTTTGATGGAATGCATAGACATAATAGTATTTTCTTTATTTTGTGACCTTTGTCAAATAATTGGTGTCCGAAGAGCACAGCTGACTGTGGATTGTGGACTGTCTTTGCCCAGCCTGATCGCCAGAGAATTAGTATACATTGCACGGATCCAGTGCATGTCATTCCGTGCATAGTCGCCTAGAAACCCCCAAATTCCGTGCATATGCAACGTTCGGGACGGCAACTCGCTCGCTTTAGCTCGCTCGGTGGTCCCTTACGTGGCGGCAATTCCCTTGAGACTGCGCGCCTCCGAAATGGTTTAGTCACAATGGGGGAAATGCGAGGCGGCTATGCACGGAATTTGTGGTTTTCCAGTTGTCTATGCACAGAGTTTGAAAAACGTTCAATGAGAACGTTTCCTCTGGCGATCGGGTTGCTTTGCCCTACACTGCCCCAGTCAGGCACTATTTATGCTATTTAGATGCCTCAATAAAATGAGACAAGAGATCAGTAAACGTGACTTACTTTATTTTTCTGAACTGATTATTTGACAAAGGCTGCAATCATTCAAAGATGTATATACATTTCTTTCATATGCTTGTCCATCCAGCTCTCATTAGCCAGATCCCAATGCTCAAACTTCAAATTTCACTACTTGTGTCGTTCGTTCATGTTCACTTTAAGGGATGGGAACGTTCCTTGCTCTGTCAGCGTCATTTTGAACCGACGGCAATTACTTATATTGTGTTAAAAAACTGGATCACTGGATCAATCCGAAGCCCAAAACATGCCCCTCATTAAGGTGAAAACAGACGCATGCATATATATTGGCATGCAGTTGTGTCAAGTTTGACAAAACAGGCTAATATAGGAACCTTCATTTTGGTTACGTTGTGCTTTTATTTCGGGGGATCCTACTAATCACTCTCTTTTTGAGATCTACTTCCATGAGGCATGTTATGTGTTCATGAGAGAGAGAGAGAGAGAGACAGAGAGAGAGAGAGAGAGAGAGAGAGAGAGGGAGAGAGAGAGAGAGAGAGAGAGAGAGACATCATGAGATCATTGTACATGCCTTTTGAAGTTGTGAGGAGAACTGACAACAGTGAGTGACAGTAACGCCCAGGAACATTATACAAGTCATGAGCTAAAAGAGAGAGCCATGATGTAATTCCCAGGACATGAGCAATCAGGTCGCATTAGATGTATTAAAAATAAAGAATGGCACGTACCATGAACTGTACTGGCACTCTTTTAATAATGCAACTTTTTCTTTGATATTATTAATGACAATGTCAACCCACTTGCCCTGGAGTTGCTATTAACATTGTCTCTTTTCACCTGGGATATGAAAAGAAACGTGGGAAAAAAAGCCTCTCACTCAGAAGCTAAACACAAAATGCTGAATTATTCTCTGATAAACAAGCTAAGGTTATAAATCAACACAATAGGCAAAAGCAATGTCGGGTCAGCTAAAATGTATTTAGTTCCAAAGTAATGGAATGTCCACCACTGATAAGTGTTTGCTGATGTTCAATGGCAGTCATGTTATCATGCAGTTTTTTTCATCCAAGTTCTTCAAAATAATCTATATTCAAAGTTGTTCGGTCAAGAAATCTGAATAAACAAAGATAACACTGTAGGAATTCTGGGCCCCTTGAAACAAAATGTCAAAACTAATGGGGTTCTGAATTCTCTCAACCCCCTTAAATCAGGATGACATTGTCTAATCAAGTTATGGACATTGCATTCAAATTGTAAATCAGTAGTATGCTATATGCTTCCTTATAAGCTAAATTAACTGCAACAAACAAACAAACCCGCCGGCTGCTGTTACAAATCAGTAGCAAAACATTGAGAGCATGTGTTTGGTTGCATTCTGGACTACAGTCCCAAAAGGATATAATAAGTAGATAAGCAAAGTGCATTCTAACACCGTGAAAACCATTTAGATAAGCAGTATCAACAACTTTCTTTCATCAATTCAAATCTAGGATGTTAGCTGACGAGCACCTTAAGTGCTGTTCCTTTATTAGTGTGGAATGTGTGATAAGTATTTTTTGGTAAATCCTCAAGACACTGACATTTGACCTGTAGTTAAAAATGTATTTAAAAGCCCCTTTGTTAAAGAACATAATATATGGCTATCAAAACTGGAACCTTGCAAGGAGTATATATTGAAGAAGTCGAGGACACAGAACACGTTCTAGGTACTGGGAGCTGGAGGAAAACAGGAGCCAGAAGTTTGATGGAATGCATAGAAATAATAATTATTTATTAATCCAGGTCACACTGGAGGATGGAGGACAGAGCAGGCAAGTAGGCAGAAACTTGAGTGCTGGGATTTAGCTCTCGACTTCAATGCATTGATTCAAACGTTTGGCTCCAGTTTACCTCCCCCTCCCGTTGCCTATAGGTCATGGAATATATCTGACCAGCCCTTGTTCAATATACTGGGGTTGCTACCTTTGCTCAATATAGACTTCCAATAAATCCCAGGTGGGTGGAGTCACTTATAGGATACACGTGAGAGTAATAGATTTTATACTGCTCTGCAACATTGACAGTGGCATCAGACCAGCATCATACAACATTTGAAAACAATTTAGATATATATTATCATGCTGGAGTACCACACAAGTTCTGGTTTACCTCACAAAATACAAAATGACCTCCAGAAAACACCATTGTAAAGTCAACTCAGTGGAACTTTACGTGTGATTGAAAACTTAGCAGATACTATCTGAAATGTCTAGCTGCAGTAAATGCCACACTGCTGTTGCCTGAATAAAAGAATACTAGAGAATGTTAAAGTGCTCTGAAAAGAATAGAAAAGATGTGCGACATTGGTGATTATTAAAACAAATTGTATATATGTGTGTGTGTGTGTGTGTGTGTGTGTGTGTGTGTGTGTGTGTGTGTGTGTGTGTGTGTGTGTGTGTGTGTATATATATATATATATATATGTATATATATATAATTATCTTTCTTACCCTCCAGTATGGTTCAACAATATATTCTTGTTAACAGCGTGGTGGTTCAACGTGTGTGTGTATGTGTGTGCATGCGTGCGTGTGTGCGTGCGCATGCATGCACGTTTGTGTTCCTAGATTGGCACGTGTCAAGGCTTTTCTCACTCTTATTTGTCTCTAACCATGTTTTGCTTTTCCACATTAGAGGCATCATCGGTTGGCAGGAACATACAGCAGGAGCACCAGACAGCAAAATAGACCTTGACACTTGTAAGATTCTCACCTCCCACTCTGCGAGGTGGAGACTGCTGTCAAACACACCAGGCAACCAAGCAGACCTTGACACCCATAAAATCTCCTCACCTCAAACCTCTGCTGTGTGAACACTGCTGTCAGAAGGCCTACTACCATCCACTTGAAATGACAGCATCTTGTTTTTCTCCAACAACTCTCCTAAAAATACTTTCAATATCCCACAGCTCATGTTTTAAGAGCAATCTTCCACAGTACATTTCCACCAGTGTTTAAATATCTTTAAGGTTGGGAGCTGGTTGTAACATTTACTGGAGGTTAATAATAGTGTACTGTTCTCGCTACGTGTACATTAGTGTACATAGTTAGACAGTCAGCCAAACTCCTTTCAAAAATGACATGGAAGCCAGGAAATAGCGTCCAAGCTCCTGTGTTTTATTGTCACACTTGTACGTCAAGAAATGGAGTAAATCTACAAAAACTAAAGAAAAAGACAGGCTGTAACAAACTAACAAACAAACACGCAATCAGGTGAACACACTGCGCTAATCTACACACAGTGAATGTAAAATAAATCAATTTTGCACTCTACAAAGTTGCATACAAATCAGAAACTACAGTCTCTACAGACAATGCTGTAGACGGCTCAACAAGAGATTGTGAAATGAGGAATTGCAGCGCAAATATACACCTGTGTGCTTCTCCTAATCAGGACAATACAGTACACCTGTTGTATAAAATACATTGAATGGCCAGTAGGTGACCCGTGCAACACTTGCATTTAGAGGGCAGGCTCATCAACACAAGAAAGTGTGTTGCTATTAATTACCCATCTCTCTCTGCTGTTGTCTCAGTGGGTCAGAGGAAATGATCCTGTAGGGGTTAGAGGGGAGTAGGTACAGTGTGTGTATAATTTATATACCAATACACTGTCTTGTCCTCCTTGGAAAACTGTGTTGTTTTTTGTCAATATATTTTCTCCACCTTTTGCTCCTGCAAAACCAGTTCATAAATACTTCACAGACCTTTGCACACACAACTCTGTTTCTAACTCAAGCCTTCAACCCAAGACCTGCGAGGTCGATACTACAAATGTCTTCTAAATCCTAACAGTTTTCTGAAAAACGTATGTTTCTATATCAGTGGTGCTCAAACTTTTTCATGTCAAGGACCCCCAAAATTATACGTATTTGGCAGCCGACCCCAATCTCAAAATATTTCATGATTGGGCCCCCTTCCAGTCCAAAGACCATGGTAGCTTCCTGTTCTCAACTTTTACTGGGCGGAATTAAAGACTCTGTAAGATTCAAATATTTTGAAAGAGATAGTCTTGCATGATCGAGAGACTAGTACACGACTTAACAGCCTGCCACACCCAGGATGAGGGCTTCCATGAAAAATAAAACGGCTTTAGGTGCTGCTGTTTGATGAAAACATTTCGACAAAAGGTCAATGTTAGAAATGAAGGGCAGTGTGTTTTGAATCAGGTTCCTTGCCCAATAAAGGCCAGTGTAGTAAATGTCAAGGTTGGGTATTTTTTGTGTGTTTTTTTTAAAGGGAGCTATAGTGTGCAAACTTTTATTTTTCTTTGAAGGTTGTTTTATTTTCACAGACCAGCAGCACATAAAACGTATTTACTCCAATTGTTTCCAGTACAAACCAGATGACTAGACAAGAGTAAAGTACAGTAAAATAATCAGTGTGTGGTTAGACCATTCAAAGATGTCCCCCCCCCCATGTATCCGTTCCCCCATATACACATGACTGAAAAACATGACTTAATTCACAGCTGCACTGCAACGTGAGAAGACATGCGGATGGAATTCAGACCTGACTGCGGCATAATGAAGGTACTGTACACTGTCAATTCAGCCTTGTTAAAGGAAACACAATGAAGAGCAGATACTGCAGAGGACAGTATTGACCTTAGAGACTCCAGCATACTATTCAGTCTTTCTGATGCAGTTTAAAGCTAAATGTCATTCAGCTTCCATTTATAGGGGATTCAATGAGCACACAGGTGGAGAAAAAGAAAGGATGTACCACGTTATATTCATTTTAAGCAGCAGCAGTACAGCAGGAGTCTAAGACATGTGCATTCCTTCAATTAACTTCTGTTATCTGCTCACAACAATCATGATGAGTTAGCTACTGAGCAGCTAAAGCAGCCTGCATGGGTATAGTGTCTTGTTAGGGTACTTCAAGCCCAGTCCGTAATAGAACAAGGTTTATGTTGTTCAGTGCATCCCTCTGGGCGAACGCATAATTTAAATGTCTACAATTTAATTTCAAACCTTTATTTATACTCGAAGGATGTTGAGGTTGCCCTCATTTTCAGTGTCGTCGAGATACATCACAGTACAGTTTCACATCAATATTCATATCAATGATAAAACAAAAGAAAACAGAAACAAAACAAATACAGAAATGTTCCCCTATCGGGTGATACAACACAAATTCAAAAGCAGTTGCAGACACTTGTGGGTAGGTCTGCAATCAAAGATTTAAATTGACTATATGTTATGGGGGAAAAGATCTTACATTTAAGCTGTAGGTCATTCCAGGTGGTTGGGGCACTAAAACAAAAGGCTGTTTTCCACAGTTCAGTCTTTACTTTGGGGACCTTTAGCGGGAGACAGTCACTGGAGCGTGTCCTATATGTTACAGGATTCCAATCCAGCAGAGATGTAATATACAATGGTAAAGTCCCATCAATTGCCTTAAAAATAAACAGGTACCAGTGTTTGTTTTCGCCTGTCGGCCAAGGAAGGCCAACCCACTCTATCATACAGGATGCAGTGCTGTCCTACTGTATAATGTTGGACAACAAACCTCTGTCAGTCCATACATCCTCATCCATTTTTTCTTCTCAATGGGTTGACCAATCTATTTGAACTTAGGCAGTCCATTCGACCATTCACAGATGCCCCCACCCCATGTTTCCGTTCCCCATATACACATGACATCATGCAAACGACAAATCCAGTCAATGGTATATGGCAATGAAGAGATTTCGCTGTTCTATATGACTGAAAAACATGACTTCACAGCTGCACTGCAACGTATGGAATTCAGATCTGACCGCAGCATAATGAAGGTACTGTACACTGTCAATTCAGCCTTGTTAAAGGAAACACAATGAAGAGCAGATAACTGCTGAGGACAGTATTGACCTTGGAGACTCCAGCACCATTCAGTCTTTCTGATGCAGTTTAAAGCTAAACGTCATTCAGCTTCCATTTATAGGGAATTGAAAGAGCACACAGGTAGAGAAAAAGAAAGCATGTACCACACTATATTCATTTTAAGCAGCAGCAGTACAGTGGGAGTCTAAGACATGTGCTTTCCTTCGATTAACTTATCTGCTCACAGCAATCACGATGAGTTAGCCACTGAGCAGCTAAAGCAGCCTGCATGATAATGGTAAAGTCCCATCAATTGCCTTAAAAATAAACAGGTACCAGTGTTTGGGAGTGAGGAAGTTGTTCACGTTTTCCCAAATGTACACTGTTGATTGGCATTTTCACCACGGGATCTGTAGCCACGGTCGCGGTCCCATATAGCCCTGACAGATGGTGGAAATGCGAGTATGGGCTAGTAATGATATCACAAACCAGATTTGACTGCAATATGGGCTAGTAATTATATTACTAGCTCTAGTAATTATATTACTAGCCCATATTATGTAAACCCACCAAATTGATGTCCTTGTGGATAAAGGTACGCTATCAGCCATAAGCTACACAATCCACCATGAAAATGTATATTAGACAGTAGTAGCACACTGTGATTACAAGTCATTTAACAGTTTGGTATGGCTGGAGGCACAGTAATGGATGGATTAGAAACGTAAGCAAAGCAATGCAATGGGGGGAGGTAGGGAGAGAGAGAGAGAGAGAGAGAGAGAGAGAGAGAGAGAGAGAGAGAGAGAGAGAGAGAGAGAGAGAGAGAGAGAGAGAGAGAAGGAGGGAGAATTGTAAGGAAGAGAAAGATTGATACGAGAGAAGAAGAAAGGGCTGTGCTGTAACGTGCAAACATGAGCTATGTGCCATGTCTGCGCGTGTGTGTGGCCGTGCACAGCAATGTCCAGACCTAGGAGCCTGTATTTCTGCTGTTGCATGCATCCACTCTTCTTAATCGTATTTACACAGTAAAGGCGAAGGTTGACGCTGAGGTCAGACACAATTTCACCTTCCAAGTAGGATAACACTTTATCAAAGTGGCAAGTGCTGTGATGATAATGTAATGGTTTTGTATCACATCCAGTGTGAGCATATAGTCTGTCCATCACCTGACTCATTCTGATTTGGGGGCGGCCATAGTTTAGTGAGGAAAGATGCTGTCTGGCAGTGAAAAAGTACTCACATGTTTTACTTAAGTAAAAGTATAAATACTACAATGTAGAAGTACTCTGTTACAGGTAAAAGTTCGGAATACAAAATTGACTTAAGTAAAAGTACAAAAGTATTGGTAGCGAAATGTACTTAAAGTACCAAAAGTGAAAGTACTAAAATGTTTGAAAATAGCAGATCTACAAGCTCACAACACGTCGTGACGAGACACGTTGTGAGCTTGTAGATCGGCTAATTAGTCGATTTAATAGTAGAGTTAAATAGTTATCTGCAAAGTAACTAGTAACTAAAGTTTTCAAATAATTGTAGTGGAGTAAAAGTACAATATTTGCCTCTGAGATGTAGTGGAGTAGAAGTAAAAGTATAGCCAATTGGAAATACTCCAGTAAAGTGAAAGTACCTAAAGAATTGTACTTAAGTGCAGTACTTGAGTAAATGTACTTAGTTACTTTACACCACTGCTGTCTGGTAAACACTAAACAAAATGACTGCAGGCTTCATTCAGAAAGTTCTTCATTGTCACACTTCTGCTGAAGCTTGTTTTCACCTTCACAGAATCAATCAATGAGTTGTGAAGGCGTTGAGGTGATTTTAGGTGACCTGACAGATGAAGTTGGAACAAGTTGGAAGTGTTGTTTGTTTATTCCCTGTAGGGCAGCCAAAACTGATGGCTGACTGTCCATGAACTTTTACTGAGGCTAGAAATGTTCCTACAATAATGTACTGTACAGTATATTGTGTTGTGTATAGCCTGTGTAATGTTTTGTTTCTCAAAGCAAACACCGGTCACACCCCATTACACCCGCAGAGCATCTGAAAACATTGCAGCAACAGTGACAAAGGCTTTCTTAGTTTCCAATGCAGGCTATCTATAATAATGTCTGACGATTGTCTTGTTCCTTTTGTCTATACCGGATCAAACGACTCAGTTTTGGAATGAGTACAAGGCTTTCCTCCGTGGTGGAAAGTCTGGTGGCGCAAGGTTAACATCACAGCTAGTGGCAGCACCGCCAGAAGGCTGGCCTATTAAGCATCTCGGAGGCCGACGTGCGCGCAGCCTTCAAACGAGTGAACATCCATCCGCAAGGTGGACGGGATCCTACATGAAAACAAATGTCCCGTGTTCGGGGGAGGGAAGCTAGGTGGGGAGGGAGATATTTGTCACTGCACTTATTTCTTTCTTATTGGATTGGAAAGTCAAAGTATCCAAAAATACAAAATACCCAAGTAAATTAGAGATACTATTTTTGTTTAACTTAAGTACAGTACTCAAGTAAAGTACTTAATTACTATCCACCACTGATGACCATGCGTACCTATATCTTATATTGTGTGTCTATATATTACCATATACTGTACACAATATTGGGATATGAAATAGCAGATCTACAAGCTCACAACGCATCGCGATGCGACGCGTTGTGAGCTTGTAGAGCGGCTGACTTTACACCACTGGGGAGTTTGGGGGCTCCCCGGTGGTATACGTTCAGCCGAATGCAGCACCCTTCCACAGGACTCGCTCGCAAGTACTCTACTCACTCTGGCATTTCTCTATGCCAGAGTGTGTCTAGCCTGAAAGAGCGAGCCCTATCGATGGTCTTGAAGGGCGGATCCAAACCCAGGCGGTTGGATTCCAGCGCCGCTTCCTATTGCTTCACCAATCTATGTCCCCGCCTCCCCTCCCCCCCCCCGGCCTGTGCATGGAACACGCTGACGTCACCAAATTTAGAGCGACGCCCCTCTGCACTCTGATTGGTTAGGAGAAAACAAGGTTCACTCCCGCTCCGAAACCACCGTTCCTGCATGGTCCCCCCAGACTTTTTTTCTTTTGTAACAAAAAAAAAGGCATGGGTTTCCGAGGCTAGAGTGTGTCTAGCTGAAGCACTGGCCCCCACACTGAGCTCCGAGATAGCACTTTGTCCTTCAAAGAAGGTCAAAGCTCATTTCCTCAGCCCACAGTCAATCTATGATAAACACTTTACACGGCCTCCGTGAGCGGTTAGCAAATGATTGCACTTCTGTGTGTGTGTGTGTGTGTGTGTGTGTGTGTGTGTGTGTGTGTGTGTGTGTGTGTGTGTGTGTGTGTGTGTGCGTGTTTCTGTGTGTTTGTGTGCGTGCGTGCGTGCGTGCGTGCGTGCGTGCGTGCGTGCGTGCGTGCGTGCGTGCGTGCGTGCGTGCGTGCGTGTGTGTGTATGCGTGCATCTTTTTAATAGGTTTCAAGGTTTAAAAGAGTTTAAGTGGCAGTACCTTGATTTAGGAAATAAATTGACAGACAGTCCCGCACATACTGCACACACACACACACACACACACACACACACACATAGAGTATCACAACCTGTGTAGTTCACCACACTGTTCTCTAGAAATGGCACATCATAGTAGGGTCATTTTTGGCACTTCCGTGACCGCGGAGAGCAAAGGTCCGTTTCTCAATGGATTTGTCATCTAGGAGGGTTATTAAACAAATTTGGCCGGGGTGTGTTTTTAAAAGGGGCGGGGAAACTTTGTGAGAGACCAAAATCCAAAATGGCTGCCATGAAAATGAACTTTTTAATGGTTTGACCTACAATGATGCACAATACATGGTTCCAGACCTTATTTTGGTCAAGGAATACATATTTGGTGTTTACATAATGATTTGACCTATTGCTGACCTTCAAATACAAGATGGCTGCCAATTATGAGCTCCAAAAGGCTTTTTTTCAAAATCGTCACAGAGCCTTCTTATTAGGCTCTAATGAAAGTTCTGCTCATGATGAGTTGAATAATATACAGTATAAGTACACAGAAGTAATCTCTGAGGTCAATAGAGTCAATGTTTGTGTGTAAACAACAGTTACTGATTTGCGGTTTCCCATTAAATAGGGTCTCAGTAGCCTACTGAGAATATGTTCATCCCATCACATTTTCATGATGAACCAAAATTAAATTAGCACTATAGCCTAACATAACATAGTATTCTGTATGCAAAGCTAGAAAGGTTAGTTGCTTAAGGTGAATTTAAAGGTCAACTCATTTGTCACCCTTATTTTGTAGTATTGCTCCTAGTGTTTCCTGTCTGCCTGCTTACTTTTACCTGCCTTGTCTAACCAGTCTTGTGATTGTGTCAGTGTTTCCACCTGTGTCCTCTTAGCCCCCCAGCCTATCCCAGTGTTGATTGTCTGTTGAGTTCACCTGTGTCCTGTTAATCGCTGTCTATTTAAGCCCTGTGTTTGCACTGAGTTCTTGTTGGTCTGTAGACCTTGTTCTTTGTGCTCAAGAATCTTGTACAGTAGATTTTGGATAAGAATCTCTCTCCAGAGCAGGATGCACTGCCGCACGTCCCGTCTGTAATGCTTGGTCTACCAACCCCTCCACCCCTGCTGTAACCAGAGTGTCTGCCATTCCAGAGCCCTTGAATCGCTTGTAGATGGCATATATGTAGGACATCAGCTGGTGGAAATGTACGAGGATTGGGAGGATGTCCTTGAACATTTCTGGATTCTCCGCCTTCAGCTGAGTGAGCCAACAAGAAAGGAGAATGGAATATTCTTCTGCCACATGGCCTCCACACCATGATGTCATTCACCACTGACTTGCTTGGAGGTTCATTGTATGTTGTGTGGTAATAAGGCTTGTACCATGATTGTCTACACGAGACAGTGCATGTATCAGAGCGAGCACGCTGCGGAACTGACCCATCTACTCTTGCTACTAGTGGGGCATCTGTACTGGCAAAACTTAGTCAGTTCTGCACACTTCTGCTTTAGCTGTGCAGAGATGTCCTTCTTCTTGGTGAGTGTTTCACCAGTCTCTTCGCCTGGTTTCTTTTCATAGCTCTATAGCTGCACATACTGTACATGACATTTGTTCGATGGACTCCTGTAGAGTCACCTGTCATAGTGTCGATCTTGAAGTCGTCATTGTCGATGATCACGATAGCTGGCTTGCTGTCTGCGATCTCATGTGGGTAGGTTGCTTATGCCTCCACATCCATCAGAGCCCAATGGTCATAGAGGAGCAGTGTATCTGCATAGCTGATGCAGACACCGCTCTTGTGCAGAGTGTCTACCAGATCTTTATTCCTTGTCATGCCATGGACATTTACGCCCAGGTTGATAGCAGAGCTCTGCAGCGTGCTCGCTCTGTGATACATGCACTGTCTCGTGTCTCGTGTAGACAATCATGGTACAAGACCACCACCTAAAGAGCAACGAGTTCCAGGATACAGTGGTGCCCAGTCCTGCTGTCATCCACCACCCAATAAGAGCAAGCCTTAATATCACACAACATGAACCTCCAAGCAAGTCAGTGGTGAATGACATCATGGTGTGGAGGCCATGTGGCAGAAGAATATTCCATTCTCCTTACTTGTTGGCTCGCTCAGCTCAAGGCGGAGAATCCAGAAATGTTCAAGGACATCCTCCCAATCCTCGTACATTTCCACCAGCTGATGTCCTACATATATGCCATCTACAAGCGATTCAAGGGCTCTGGAATGGCAGACACGCTGGTTACAGCAGGGGTAGTAGTGGAGGGGTTGGTAGACCAAGCATTACAGACGGGACGTGCGGCAGTGCATCCTGCTCTGGAGAGAGATTCTTATCCAAAATCTACTGTACAAGATTCTTGAGCACAAAGAACAAGGACTAACTACCTCACATGACAAAGGTCTACAGACCAACAAGAACTCAGTGCAAACACAGGGCTTAAATAGACAGCGATTAACAGGACACAGGTGAACTCAACAGACAATCAACACTGGGATAGGCTGGGGGGCTAAGAGGACACAGGTGGAAACACTGACACAATCACAAGACTGGTTAGACAAGGCAGGTAAAAGTGTATATATATATATATATATATATATATATATATATATATATATATATATATATATATATATATATATATATATATATATATATATATAGCTTTGCATACAGAATACTATGTTATGTTAGGCTATAGTGCTAATCTAATTTTGGTTCATCATGAAAATGTGATGGGATGAACATATTCTCAGTAGGCTACTGAGACCCTATTTAATGGGAAACCGCAAATCAGTAACTGTTGTTTACACACAAACATTGACTCTATTGACCTCAGAGATTACTTCTGTGTACTTATACTGTATATTATTCAACTCATCATGAGCAGAACTTTCATTAGAGCCTAATAAGAAGGCTCTGTGACGATTTTGGAAAAAAAGCCTTTTGGAGCTCATAATTGGCAGCCATCTTGTATTTGAAGGTCAACAATAGGTCAAATCATTATGTAAACACCAAATATGTATTCCTTGACCAAAATAAGGTCTGGAACCATGTATTGTGCATCATTGTAGGTCAAACCATTAAAAAGTTCATTTTCATGGCAGCCATTTTGGATTTTGGTCTCTCACAAAGTTTCCCCGCCCCTTTTAAAAACACAACCCGGCCAAATTTGTTTAATAACCCTCCTAGATGACAAATCCATTGAGAAACGGACCTTTGCTCTCCGCGGTCACGGAAGTGCCAAAAATGACCCTACTATCAGGCCTGAGGCAGCAGTATCCTTCCACACAGCGCGTTCGGACACACACACACACACACACACACACACACACACACACACACACACACACACACACACACACACACACACACACACACACACACACACACACACACACACACACACACACACACACACACACACACACACACACACACAACCCACACAGTGTGAGAACTGGTGAATCATTGGGGAAACGCCCCCTTTACAGAGAGCTAAAAATCACACCCAGGCTGCGTCCGAATTCCCGTTCTCATCCCCTACTCCCTACTCCCTATATGGGGATCCAGAAGTAGTTGACTATAGTAGTGAACGCATCGGCAAATTTCGGACACTACTCGGGTCGCCGTCTATTGCGTCATCGCTGTCGCACAATTAAAACGCCGATCGGATGGCTGTTGGATCAATGAATAACTCCCCAATGATTGTGGATTGTAAATAACATACCAACATGATGCAGTGTTATTATGAGAAATACATAATTATGAGGGTTTCATTTATCACAATCACAATAAAATAATGTTATATAAATAGAATGTTTTTTTTTTAATTCATGGATGAATGAATGAAGGAAGGAATGAATAAATAGGTTAATACAAATATGTTCATGCCACAATTCACATTCAATAGGTTATTCTTGCAAATTTCAATAAAATATTAGCATATAGTATAATTATTGTAAATAAACAAATAAATATAATAAAATAAAAAAATATATAATAAAATGTTATAATTTGTATATGTATATATATATATATATATATATATATATATATATAGAGAGAGAGAGAGAGAGAGAAAATAAATGCACATATATTTTCGCGCGACTATCCTTTGTTTTGAGATCCGTACAGCCTCGACCGCTCGAGGCTGTGGATGGTTGGGAAGAAAAGAGAGGGAAAAACAAAAGTCGCTAAAGCATCTTTCGTCTTCAAAGCCTTTTAAGCCATTTAATAATTTGTTCTCCGGTGACAAAGCATTGGAAAATGGCACCAAATAGGCCTGTACATTTTTGTGTGTTTGCAGTGCAGCACTTGCTGCACTGCAAACACGTCAAATTGTGAGTAAAAAGAAATTCTCAATATGAACAAAATACTGTCATAGTTCAGTTCAGTTCAGTTCAGTTTTATTTTCAGTTTCTTTGGACAAGTATACAAAATACAGAATTGTATACAAAATGCAGAATTGATAAATATATATATATATATATATATATATATATATATATATATATATATATATATATATATATATATATATATATATATATATATATATATATATGCATATGTACATACAATTAATTAATTTAGTTAATATATTTACACTAGTATTCATAATCATAGTATCAATCATGACAGTTGTCCAAGTCCAGTCCAAATTACACCCTCTCCTGGGCAAATTAAACATGGCGCACGCAGTGGTACTCATCATCATCATATCATTTATTTAACTCACGACCATGTTCACATGGTATGGAGCACAGATATCATACATTTTCATTACATAGTATTTCATACGGACATAGCAAGAAGGCATGGCAAGCCTTACTTAAACAGAGGTAGAACATTCTTTAGAAAAGCACCTAGTTTATAGATAACTCTTTGCTTATCAGATTGCAGTAGTAAAATTAGTTTCATCATAGATGGACGAGTTATAAAATACTTTGGCAGATATTTTTGTCTGAAATTCATAATGGTAGTGTTTTTACACTCAAACATAACATGGAACTCATCTCCAACTTTATTTCCATTACATAAATTGCAAAACCTCTGGCTTCTTTCAAGTCCTCTGTATCTACCAATGATCTTTGGGATTCTTGTGTTGTTCACCCTGAAATTACAAATGGCCTGTCTATTCTTCTGGTTGTCACACAACAGATATTTTTCCAACTTAAACTCTTGTTTATATTCAACATAAATGTCACATGATTATTAAGTTCACTTTGCCACTTTTGCAGGAACTGATCTTTCAACCTTTGTTCGACTGTTCGTTTCAACCATTCAATGTTGTTACATTTCTGTGTCAACCAGATGTAAGACATACCAGTCGTCCAATATATGCTTCACCTGCGAGACCCATGGTGACATATATTCACCTGTGTTAAACAGGTTATACAGACAGTTATACATTATTCGACTCAATTTGCTCTCTTTCCCTTCTAGCAACTGGGCCCAATAGCCAATGAGTCTTTGTTTAACTAGAATACAAATTGGGTACCTCCCCAACTCTCCGTACACCATATTACTACATGTGCTTGTTTTTACTTTTAGGATGTGCTTGAGGAATTTGAGATGTAATTTTTCTAATCTTTCAATTTTTTCAAACCCCCAGACTTCACAAGTGTACAACATGACTGGTGAAACCAACTTGTCAAAAAGATCTAGTACAACATTTACTGGTAAATCAAAAGTTCTACATTTACAAAGGAGGGCCGTACATGGCACGTGAGGCCTGCTTATGCAGCTCTTCAATAGCAATCTTAAATGAACCATTAAAATTTCACTCCTGCTAAACTTACCAAAAACTCTGACTTCATGCCGTTAACAAAGACACATGATTTAACGTTTTTATACATATTCTTTACTACAGCCATAAATTTGCCCTTGATTCCTACCTCTGACAGTTTATACCAAAGAGCATCCCTCCAGACTGTATCAAAAGCCTTACTGTAATCTATAAATGAACAAAATAGTCTATTCTTTTTTAAACAAAATAGGTCAACAATGTGTTTCAGGACAAAAATATGGTCACTGGTAGAATAATTCTTTCTAAATCCTGCCTGGGTTTCCCTCAAAATAGAATTATCCTCACAGAAACTATTCAATCTTGTATTTAGTATATTTGTAAACAATTTACCCAAACAACTTAGAAGTGTAATCCCTCTATAATTATCACAGTCAGCAATATTGCCTTTCTTCTTGAAAATTGGCACAATCAAGCCAAGCGTCCAATCTTCAGGAAAAATACCGGAGTCAAGGATCTTATTAAACAAGGATACATACAATGGCATGAATATATTTGCTGTACTTTTAATATACTCGTTCAGAATTTGATCAATTCCTGCTGCCTTACCAGTTTTTAATTTTGAAACAACCTCCCTGATTGCCTGTTCTGTAAAATTTGCGTTTAAAACACTATTGTCATGGGAGTGTGCTTCAAAATCAACTTCCGGTATCTGACTCATTTGCACTTCCCAGTCAGATAATCTTTTAAAATGCTCATGGAAATCTTCCAGTGAAATTGGGCAATGCTCCTTATTTCTATCAGTGCCATTAAGCATCTTCCAGAAAAGCTTTGGGTTTTTAGACTTCATACTCAACAGTTCCTTATTAAATTTATTTTTACTAGACCATACCCGGTCGGCGCAGCGCATCCGTGGGGGGATATGCGCACATGATCTGGCAACCCGGGAGGCAGTTTGTCCCATAGCTGGGCAGCCGCAGCTATGGGACGACATTCTTAGCCGTGGGGGGATATACGCACATGATCTGGCAACCCGGGAGGCAGTTTGTCCCATAGCTGGGCAGCCGCAGCTATGGGACGACATTCTTTGACACAAAAACGCTAATGAGAAGCTGAGATTTGATGAAATGGAAAAACGGGCTTCACAGTTAAGTTCAGATGGTAATGGTCAATGGCTGTGTGCAAAATCAGAGCAATTGGTCCAGGCAGTGGGGAGAACCGGGTAGCTTCACCACCACCACCACTACAAACGCACGCACAGAGGTTACTAGAATTATAGTAGGATGCTCCCTCTGGGCTTTGAACAGCTCTTTCTTATATTCTTTACTTTTTATCCTTGCATTTTTGATAGTAGCCTCATTTCTATGTGATTTAAGCATTCTTTTTGCTTTGAGGTATTTTTGCCTTTTTAATCTACATTCTTTGTCAAACCACACTGCGTTTTTATTTACTTTCTTGTCATTTCTATGTCGAGCCACTGTTTTAGGAAATGTGGCTAATGTGGTCGGGACCCCCAGGGATGGTCAAAAGTAATCAACAAACTATATAATAGGCCTACTATAAAAACTGGTTAAACCTTGACCAAATTGTGAAATCATATAAGAAAGAGGCAAAACAATGAAAATAACCGATCTACAAGCTCACAACACATGCTGTGAGCTTGTAGATCTGCTATTTTCACAATATATCTGTTGAGGCATCTAAATCGAATGCCTCAACTCCTACATTCCAAGTGCTTATCAGGGTTCAAATATGATTATTTTTGGGGGGGCCCGGGTTGAAAAGGTTGAGAACCACTGGTGTAAAGTAACTAAGTACATTTTGCAGGATTATGCAAAGGCTAAAATGTAACTTAGATGGCATGTTATGTAGACAGATGCCATGTCATTGTTGGCCTGGCATCCTATAGTGTGTATAGTTTCAAGGTAGGCTGATGATGGGTTCTTGGTTTACGTATGTATTAGTTATTATTAGATTATTGGTTTACTATGTATTACTTTATCATTAGATGAATATTTTTATGCATTTGATGTATTAACATGGAATATGGAAACACAACATTCAACAGAGTTGTGGGCAGCATTGATGGTTGTCATGTCAGAATAAAGCCCCCTAGCAAAGATGGCCAGTGTTATTTTAACAGAAAGCTATACCATTCGATCCAGATGCAGGCAGTGTGTGACAGTGAGTGCATCTTTCTGGACATATTCGTTGGATACCCAGGCTCAGTCCATGTTTCTCGGGTGTTGAAAAACTCCCCAATGTATGTCCAAAGACTGTACCCACCTGAGGGCTACTGCATCCTAGGGGATGGTGGCTATCCCTGCCTGTCTGACCCAATTGCACTGATCACACCCTACAGAGAGCCAGTGAGGAGCCCAGTGGAACGCAGGTTCAACAGGCACCATGCAAGGGCCCGTTCTGTCATTGAACGGGCCTTTGGCATCCTGAAAACCAGGTGCCGTTCCCTCTTTTTCAAGGCCCTGGAAGTGCACCCTCTTTTTGCGGTGAAGGTCATTGCCTGCTGTGCCATTTTGCACAACTTTTGCCTCAAAGCTGGAGATACCCTTGAGCCTGAGGAAGAGGAAGAGGACCCAAATGAGGGTGGTCAGCAACCACAGGACCAGCAGGATGGGGAACAGCTGCGTGGCCGCATTGCTGCAGCCCTCTCAGTCCCAGCCAACCCTCCTGAAGCCCTGAATGAACATGATTATGTTTAAACACTTGAACCACTGGGAAGACTAGGCAAAATCAGCAAATCTACAAGCTCACAACGCTTCACTATAGTGTTGAGCTTTGAGCTTTTGTTTTGATGTAGACGGAAAGAAAAAAGCTGTCTTCTCAATATTGCATCTAGATGATGATGCAGAGTCTGAGCTGGGCGGGTTCTCTGCCCATGAAGTGGCGAAAAGCAAGGGGGGTGTGATGGAGGGCTTGCCACCTATCGCCTCCTCCATGGGCTCGTACCACTTCCAGTTTGCTGCGGTCTTCTCCCCTGATTCAGTGCCACTCCCCGATGGTGGCTTCTTGACATCCTGCACACATTGCAATGTATTTGTAGAGCAAAATTAATGTAATGTTCATTTCAAATGCTGAATACAGCCAAAAAAATACTCAAACTGACATTTCATTCATGCTTACATTTAGGGTTATTAAATACAATGAATCCAAACCTTATAGGTCTTCTTGAGGTTCTCCCATTTTCTGGCAGCTCGGGCAGGGGACACCACACCTGTTAGCCCCAGCTCTCTCAACACAAATCTACAAAATGTAATAAGTTATTAGAATGAAGACCAAAAAAATGAAAGACAACATCTTAGCCAAAACATAAGTGTAATTGTACTTGTATTGCTGTTATGAATACACACATCAAAAGCAGTGTGTGAATTAACTAAGTACATTTACTCAAGTACTGTACTTCAGTACACTTGAGGATTTTTTACTTTACTGGAGTATTTCCAATACTTTTACTTCTACTCCACTACATCTCAGAGGCAAATATGTACTTTTACATGCATACAAAACATACATTAACCACTTCAGCCCTATATACATTTCGGCCATTTGAAAATAGTTGAGTGAGCTTCTAGATCTGCTATTTATACATATTCATGCAATATTTATATATTATATATTATAGATATTTATACATTTGAAAACTTGAAATGGTACAGTCTATATAATGAGTACTTTTACTTTTGGTACGTTAAGTACATGTTGATGCCAATACTTTTGTACTTTTACTCAAGTACATTTTGAATTCTGAACTACTACTTATAACAGAGTATTTCTACATTGCAGTATTGATACTTTTACTTAAGTAAAGCAATTTAGTACTTTTTCCACCACTGATCAAAATAAGATATTCCTTCACAAGAATTTGATGCACTCACTCCCATGCAGCTGTCGATGAGTTTCGAAGTCCTGTGAACAGGTGGTCATTCTCCCCCCTCAGGCGAATGAACCTCTTCACATCTTCATCAAGCCCTGAAGAGACAATTGATATTTATAATTTAGCCCGTGTAGTTTTAAATTAACGGAGCGCGTTACTGTACAGAAGATGGCTATTGTTGGCAAGCATGTTAACCAAAGCTGTGTCGCTTACATTGAGCTACTGTAAGGTTTTGTACCGGTCGCTAGCTGTGTTTTGTACCGTATAATGGTCTAATGCATACATTACACAATGCAATATTTATTACACGGCAACAACAAACTTCAACGTCAAAAGTTAAACAGAAAAATACTTACATTTGTACGTGTTGTTTTCTTTTACGGGCGCGGGCGGCTCCGTCGTGTTTGCACCGTCCATCTTGTTGTTGTTTCCACCGGCGTCCTGACTTCTGCCTCTGCCTCAGCTGACAAGTGCATGCGTGCAGTGCGCGTGCATGTGCGCGTGCGTGTGCGCGTGCAAGGAGGAGGCAGCGCAATGCATTGTGGGGTGGAAGCGCTTCTGTAGTGACCATCGCATGTTCCCTACTTTCCCCGATGCATTGTGGGATACTTGAGTCCACTATATTAGGGTACAATAATGCTCCCTATACATTCGGACACTAATACAAAATGGCGGAACCCCCATATAGTGCACTATATAGGGCATAGGGGCTGAATTCGGACGCAGCCCCAGTGTGAAGAGAGTGGTGCCTTAGATGAGTTAATTAGTGTAACTGGTTGCATCTTTGTGTTGCAATCAGCTGCAGCTGTTGAGGCCAGCTGGTGAGGCCGTGCTCATACGGACGGGCGGACGGACGGACAGACACACAAAGTCAGTCCAGTGGCTAGCACCACTCAAAAACAAAACTGAGTTAACCATAGATTTAGAGTCTTCACGTGCTTATCCATCCTTCGTCTAAATGTCACAACTGAAATCGGCATGTAAATCTGATGAATATTAATATCATGGCAGGTTTTACTACAGTGTTTTACAGGGGTGACTTGTCACTCTTGTTGTTAAATCAAAAGAGCTGATCAGGTAAAGCCTTTCTTTCATAGGATCATGCAGTAATGTTGCGTAGTAAAGTAAATCAATCACTTATTTTGTCACGTCGAGTCTGGATGAACAGAAATTAACCACTGAATAGAGTTAGAACAATCCCAGTTTCATAATGGAAGCATTGTGTTTCTTTTCAGATCGGTGAAAAAAAACACGCTCAGTAGGCTAAGTGAGACATTAGAAGAAATTTAGGGATATGTGTTTTAATGTCTAAAAGTTTAGTTGTGCATTTGTAGCAGGTGCCAGTGCTTCGAAAGTAGAAGTGATGGATTGAGACATAAACAGCATGTTCATTCCTATTTTTGTTACCAAACAATAGAGAGCAGCTGGGTTAATGTCTTAAACACTTAAGTTAAACCCCATACGCCGTTGAGCTGTCAGAGTCCTATACAGTACTTTTCTGTTTTCGCTCTAAATTAAAATATCTTCGCTGAAAATAGCTGATCGACAAGCTCGTAGCTTGTAGATCCGCTATTTTCTGTGAACGTTTTCTGCAGAATACGGATGCTGGGGTTTCAGTGGCTAAAAGTGTCATACTTTTCTGAAAAAAGACTTGGAGATTATTTCAACAGAAATCTGTCTGGCTGTCTGTTTTGTGTATCTAATCTTGCAAACTAGACTAAACTGAACTAATCAACAGCACCCCCCACCCCCTTCAAATCAAAATTTGATTAAAAAGAAAAACGAGTTCTTGGTGTAGCACATTCCCCATTAGGCTATGCATTATGCAACTAAATGAGTTAAGTATGAATAATGTATAGGTTCATGCATCCCTCAAAATCCCTGTCAAAACATTGAACACGCTTTACTCAGAACTTGGGTTATCAGAGACATGTGGGTGTCAGAAAATCTGCCTCATATAAGCTGTGGTTCCAAATGTGTTGGACTGGACTATCTCTAGCGACTGATACAGGGATTTGGCTGACAGGATGCGTTTAATTGCTGATTAAATATTGACGCCAAAGCTCGTTCGGTACAGAGGTGTTTGGGGACTTGAATCGTGTGTGTGTGTGTGTGTGTGTGTGTGTGTGTGTGTGTGTGTGTGTGTGTGTGTGTGTGTGTGTGTGTGTGTGTGTGTGTGTGTGTGTGTGTGTGTGTGTGTGTTTCACGGCTGAGTTCACAAGTTTGAGATTCTTTATTTGTGCACTTCAAACTTCTTCAACATTAGTTTGAGAGAAACAGAAACATGTGGAATGGTATGAGGCACGTGTAGGCGTGTGTGCGTGCGTGCGTGCGTGCGTGCGTGCGTGCGTGCGTGCGTGCGTGCGTGCGCGCGTGCGTGCGTGCGTGCGTGTGTGTGTGTGCGCGCGTGCGTGATTGCGTGCCCCACAGTTAGTAGGGCAGTTTCGAGGCTCCGTGAGCACCCCAAAAACACATCTCTTAAACCTGTTTTTTTAGGACCCTAAAGGTGTCTAGTTATGATTTCTGCTTGTTGCCCATGTCAACTAATGTCCCATGGGGTTTATTTTTAACCCTTTCTGACACCTACCCCCAACCCAAACCATAACATGGAGATAACAGAGAATACCATAACTCTTGAAGTAAACAACATGCAGCAACAAATGAACAAATTTTTCTATATCATTTTGACCCAAGGAATTCATTAAAGTAGTTTTTATTAAGATTCAAACACATATTGAGTCTATTTCAGGAGAGAAACAGCCAAAAACTAGCAGAAAATGTTGAAATCATAATGATCACATCTATATTTCTCTTTGTACTAAACTTTTAAGGTGTATTCTTTTTTACCATATGTTTTTTAGGACCTTTATGGTGTCTAGTTAAGATTTATTCTTGTTGCCCTGGTCAAATAATGGCCCATGGGGTTCATTTTAACCCTTTCTGACACCTATTCCCAATCAAACCATAAAATGGAGATAACAGAAAATACCATAACTCTTGAAGTAAACAACCTACAGAGACAAATTAATACATTTTTCTATATCATTTGGACCCAAGGAATGCATTAAAGTGGTTGATATTAAGATTCAAGCACATTTTGACTCTATTTCAGGACAGAAACAGCAAAAGATAGCAGAATATTTTGAAATCACATTTATATTTCTCTTTGTACTACATTTTTAAGGTGTATTCTTTTCTACCATATGTCTTTTAGGACCCTAAAGGTGTCTAGTTAAGTTTTAATCTTGTTGCCCTGGTCAAATAAGGTCCCATGGGGTTTATTTTAACCCTTTGTTACACCTATTTCCAACCCGAACCATACAATGGAGACAATAGAAAATACCATAACTCTTGAAGTAAACATATAGAGACAAATTAACACATTTCTATATATAATTTTGACCCAAGGAATTCATTAAAGTGGTTATTATTAAGATTCAAGCAGGTCTTGACTCTATTTCAGGACAGAAACTGCAAAAAAACTAACAGAAAATGTTCAAATCACATCTATATTAATCCTTGTATTAAATACTTAAGGTGTATTCTACTTTACCCCATGTTTTTAGGACCCTTACGGTGTCTAGTTAAGATTTCTTCTTGTTGCCCAGGTCAACTAATGTCCCATGGGGTTCATTTGGTGACCATTTTAAATCGATGTCCACAGGAGTGGCGTTTTCATATCTGAACCAGACAACGTACAAAGACAAATAAACCCACTTTTTCATAGAATGTTTACACCAGGAATCTAATGGAAAGGTCACTGACATGGTACAACCATTCTTTATTGGTGAAAAACACACAAATATCAAATTCTGGCTTATATCAAAACACAATTTCACTGATCAGTATCATCCATCTCATCATCAAACTCCTCCTCTTCCCTCACATCATCACTGATGACACCAGCAGCCAAGAGGTCAATGAGAGATAGGGGCAGAATTGGCCAGACAGGCTCCAAAATCCCTCCTTCTGTCTTCTGCCACCCCTGACCATCATCATAGGATTTATGCCTCCAAAAGATTGGCTCAGCTGCTCGCTTGTAACAGGTCACTCTATAGTTCACCCACTGGATGTGGGGGATGAGTGTGTCCTGGCATGGGGGCAAGCGAGCTGGTCCACGCCTCAGCCTCTACTGCGCCTTGATGGAATCAAGACCACTCTTGATTCCATCAAGGGCGCAATAGAGGCTGAGGCGTGGACTTTCTGAGAAATTCATAGTGCAAGGTCAAGCCACCAGGAAACCCCAGGACTTTAAGTTCTTTCTGGGCAATGCGGAAAATATGCCACAGCTCTGCCAGTTGATGCTCAAGGTCTGGGGGAGTAAGGAGGCAGCATCCCGGCTGGCAAAATGTGAAACAGCTGCTCTCATCGTGGAAGGAACAGCTCATAAACTTGTGGCATTAGATTGAGAAGTGAGTTGATTGATCAATACCTATATAACTTTGGTGAGTTCTTGTGTTAGCAGATTTGAATGATTGTTGATGTTAATGACGACATCAACCTGCTCATCTACCTTGACACTGGCACAGGCAGGCACCGTCAGCTGGTAAATGTCACGGAGCTAGCAACCTCTCTTGGGCAGCCATACTGTAGCACCTTGCTTGGGTACCATACATGTATTCAGTGATCAGGGCTGTACTAGTTCCTTCAAGGGCAAGGTGGCACCACTCAAAAAGCTCCAGAAGAACCCCAAATTTCAAAAGGCTTTCAGGTTGGTGTATGATCATCCTAACAATATTTAATGATGATGATGATGATGATGATGATGATAAGAGGGAAGAGGTTGAGATGGATGATATCGATCAGTGACATTATGTTTTGATTATTCAAGAAAGTTATATTATGCCTAAATATAAGCCAGAATTTGATATTTGTGTTTTTTCACCAATAAAGAATGGTTGGACCATGTCAGTAACCTTTCCATTAGGTTCCTGGTGTAAACATTCTATGAAAAAGTGGGTTTATTTGTCTTTGTACGTTGTCTGGTTCAGATATGAAAACGCCACTCCTGTGGACATCGATTTAAAATGGTCACCAAATGAACCCCATGGGACATTAGTTGACCTGGGCAACAAGAAGAAATCTTAACTAGACACCATAAGGGTCCAAAAAAACATGGGGTAAAGTAGAATACACCTTAAGTATTTAATACAAGGATTAATATAGATGTGATTTGAACATTTTCTGTTAGTTTTTTGCAGTTTCTGTCCTGAAATAGAGTCAAGACCTGCTTGAATCTTAATAATAACCACTTTAATTAATTCCTTGGGTCAAAATTATGTATAGAAATGTGTTAATTTGTCTATGTATGTTATGGACTCCATAGTATGTTTACTTCAAGAGTTATGGTATTTTCTATTGTCTCCATTGTATGGTTCGGGTTGGGAATAGGTGTAACAAAGGGTTAAAATAAACCCCATGGGACCTTATTTGACCAGGGCAACAAGATTAAAACTTAACTAGACACCTTTAGGGTCCGAAAAGACATATGGTAAAAAAAAGAATACACCTTAAAAATGTAGTAAAAAGAGAAATATAGATGTGATTTGAGTGTTTTCTGCTTGTTTTTGGCTGTTTATGTCCTGAAATAGAGTCAAGATGTGCTTGAATCTTTATAATAACCACTTCAATGAATTCCTTGGGTCAAAATGATATAGAAAAATGTATTAATTTGTCTCTGTAGGTTGTTTACTTCAAGAGTTATGGTATTTTCTGTTATCTCAGTTTTATGGTTTGATTGGCAATATGTGTCAGAAAGGGTTAAAATGAACCCCATGGGCCATTATTTGACCAGGGCAACAAGGATAAAGCTTAACTAGACACCATAAAGGTCCTAAAAAACATATGGTAAAAAAGAATACACCTTAAAAGTTTAGTACAAAGAGAAATATAGATGTGATATTTGTGATTTGAACGTTTTCTGCTTGTTTTTGTCTGTTTATGTCCTGAAATAGAGTCAAGATGTGCTTGAATCTTTATAATAACCACTTTAATGCATTCCTTGGGTCAAAATGATATAGAAAAATGTGTTCATTTGTTGCTGTATGTTGTTTACTTCAAGAGTTATGGTATTCTCTGTTATCTCCATGTTATGGTTTGGGTTGGGGGTAGGTGTCAGAAAGGGTTAAAAATAAATCCCATGGGACATTAGTTGACATGGGCAACAAGCAGAAATCATAACTAGACACCTTTAGGGTCCTAAAAAAACAGGTTTAAGAGATGTGTTTTTGGGGTGCTCACGGAGCCTCGAAACTGCCCTACTAAGTGGGGTGAGTGTGTTTGATGAATTAGTGCACTGTTTCTCAAAGTGGGTTCCGGGGACCCCAAGGGGTCCTTGAAAGGGTTCCAGGGGGTCCCCAGCAGAATGAGTTAATATAGCATCACAATCAGTTTAGCCACCATATTTTATACTTCGGCTATTCATTTTCCCTTTTTTCTTTTTTTACACAAATCTTCTGGGGTTCCTTGGCACAAAATAGTTTCAGATGGGGGTCCATGGTCAAATACATATTGGGGGTTCTTGACATGAAAAGGTTTGAGAACCACTTAATTCAGGGGTGGGCAACTTCGATGATGGAGAGGGCCACTATATTTCCACACTCTCTCCAGAGGGCCACATTGCATATACTGTCGGGCAGACACCTCTTATCTCCGTATTTTCTTCGCCATTCTATGTCACACAAAAGTAGCAAAAATAACCGATCTACAAGCTAGATCTGCTATTTTTTACTATTTTTGAATTAGAATGCTGATTTTGTTTACTGTTTTTGAATTGGAATCCTGAAAATCATTTTTGTAATCTAATTTCAAATGTATTTAGTTATACTTTAGTTAACTTTATGAACTTAAATACAAATACATTGGACATACAAAAGACAACAGAATTGTTATACTAGTCATTAAGCTACTAATATAGACTGAAGTAATTAAAGCAGGTCATGTTTGCATGTTTGGAATTGTAACAGCTGAAAGAAATAATATATCAGTATTCTGATATAACCTGCGGGCCGCATTAAGTGAAGGTGGAGGCCGCATGTGGACCCCGGGCCGCCAGTTACCCATTTATGACTTAATTAGTGAATGGAAGTATATGTCTCTATTAGTGAATGTTCCGTGTGTGTGTCCCATGGTGGGATGGAGTGTGTGGTGTGTGTCTCTCCTACAGTGGCAAGGAGTACGTTTGATGAATTGTGAGGTAGTGTTGGTGTTTAACAAATCAATAAATGTGAGCCTCTCTTCTCATTAACCAAAGGCTGATTTTAATGGATGCTTCATAAAAACATGTCAGCAGCTGCATCAGTTTATTGGTGTGTCTGTATTTCAGCGCTTTCTGCTGTGCTCCAGTGCGGCTCAATGGTAATGAACTCACACCATGCAGCCATTACATGTCTGAACCCATTCAACAAAGGCCACCATTACTGAGAGTTATAACTAGAAAGCAGAAGAACACACTGAACTTCATGTAGAGGGAGGAAACGAAGAGATGAGAGAGAGATATGTAGAGAGAGAGAGCGAAAGAGAGAGTGAGCGAGCGAAAGAGAGAGCGAAAGAGAGAGCGAAAGAAAGAAAGAAAGAAATAATGAATGAATGAATGAATGAATGAATGAATGAATGAATGAATGAATGAATGAATGAATGAATGAATGAATGAATGAATGAATGAATGAATGAATGAATGAATGAAAGAAAGAACGAAAGAGAGATAGAAAGAGAGATAGAGAGGACTGAAGGGATTAAACGAGTGAGAGTGAAGGGATTAAACTAGTGAGAGACATCTGGTATAAACTGCATCCAAGAGACACATAAAACCACATCATTTAGGGAATATTGACACATAGTCACATGCTCACTTACTGGCACATACTGCGTTCACGTAAGCCCCTAAAAATAATCCAGAATGCCGCAGCATGGCTGGTCTTCAACCAGCCAAAATGTTCATACGTTTCCCCCCTTTTCCGCTCCCTTCATTGCCTTCTGGTTGCTGCCCGCACCCAGTACAGAACACTGATGCATGCTGGTCTACAAGGCAACCAATGGCATGGCACACCCCATACCTTCAAGACAACCTTACAACCCTTCCCACTCATATCTGTTATCCCAGTCTCCTCTATCATTTACCTTGGTGTTTATTGAATAGCGCTCATGCTTGCTCTACTTATTATAATTTTGCAATTGTAAGTTGCTCTCTGGATAAGAGTGTCTGCTAAAATGCCTAAATTGTACTGACATAGGCACAGACATGCCTGACACGGAACTCCATATTTGGGCATGAAAGGGACACAGACAGGGTACAACAGGTACACTAACAACGGGTACAACTGTATATTCCCCTTCTGAGAGTAATTTATTCCATGAAAGCAGCTCAAAGATTAATTCACTTAATCTCAGACTGTAAATGAGCCATTCAAGCACCGTATAAAACAAATTGAATGCAAAGACTGAGAGTAATAACAACATTTATCTTAGTTCCAGCTCAACAACATCCATTATGGTGGAAGTGGACTCTCTCTCTCTCTCTCTCTCTCTCTCTCTCTCTCTCTCTCTCTCTCTCTCTCTCTCTCTCTCTCTCTCTCTCTCTCTCTCTCTCTCTCTCTCTCTCTCTCTCTCTCTCTCTCTCTCTCTCTCTCTCTCTCTCTCTCTCAAAAAAGTTTAAGCCTTCAGACTACAAACAGCACAGCGTCTCCTCTACAGGAAAGATGTAGTATGGACAGACACAGCATTCGTGCTTCTAAGGAAAATACAGGGTCTAGGCTATGATAGGCACCTGTTTATGTTGGAGTTGGACAAGATGGACTTAACAGGCACCACTGTGTTTTACCAAACAGTTCTGCGAGCATGGAACAAAGTTCAGACAGACAGACAGTGACAGAGTGGCAGACTGGCAGACTGTGACAGACTGGCAGACTGGCAGACTGTGACAGAGTGGCAGACAGACAAACAGACAGACTGTGACAGAGTGGCAGAGTGGCAGACTGGCAGACAGACAGACAGTGACAGAGTGGCAGACTGGCAGACTGGCAGACAGACAGACTGTGGCAGACTGGCAGACTGGCAGACAGACAGACAGTGACAGAGTGGCAGACTGGCAGACAGACAGACAGACTGTGACAGAGTGGCAGACTGGCAGACAGACAGACAGACAGTGACAGAGTGGCAGACTGGCAGACAGACAGACAGTGACAGAGTGGCAGACAGGCAGACAGACAGACTGTGACAGAGTGACAGAGTGACAGAGTGGCAGACTGGCAGACAGACAGACAGACAGACAGTGACAGAGTGGCAGACTGGCAGACAGACAGACAGTGGCAGACAGGCAGACAGACAGACTGTGACAGAGTGTGAGAGAGAGAGAGAGAGAGAGAGAGAGAGAGAGAGAGAGAGAGAGAGAGAGAGAGAGAGAGAGAGAGAGAGAGAGAGAGAGAGAGAGAGAGAGAGAGAGAGAGAGAGAGAGAGAGAGCAAAGTGCACATGTCTGAATTAACAGGGTCATGTTTTGCATAATGCAATTTAAATGTAAACTGTGACAAGTGGGGTTTGAGCCGTGGACCTTTGGCACATGAGACTAACACTGTATTGATCAAGCTGTTCAATCCACAGCCTTGGTCAGTGAGAAGGGAGAATCCAACAAAACAAAACAAAACAAAAGAGGGAATGAAGTACATCATACATTGAAAACAACTACTCTCAATAAGCGTTTCATTTAACAATTGCATGTTTATTCATTGATACAGTCATGTTGTGTGTAATGCAATTGAGTTGAGGTCTGCATGAGGTGAGATTTGAACCGGCGACGCTCTGGTATCAAGGCAGATGATTAAGCCATTGGGCCAACAGACCCGAACTGATGAAAAGGGAGTTCACACACATGACACACTTTCACGCAAATTGCTCAGAAATACTGGATTTAAATGTTTTTCAAACTGCTCAAAATTGCAGACAATCTAAGGGCGGAGTTTACTGGTTAACAATTGCACATGCATTCATTGATACAGTCATGTTGTGTGCAATGCAATTATAATGAATTCTACATGACGTGGGATTCGAACCAGGAACCCTGTGGTTTCAAGGCAGATGATTAAGCCATTGGGCCAACAGACCTGTACTAGTGAAAAGGGAGTTCAAACACATGACACAATTTCACGCAAATTGCTCAGAAATCCTT
>NC_139959.1:18582944-18597944 GCF_963454915.1 Gymnoscopelus microlampas | reverse complement strand
GGAGATTAGCTGGTAACACACAGACAGGACGGACACACACACACACGGACACACGGACACACACACGGACGGACGGACGGGGTGGAAAACATACTCTCTCGCCATGCCTTTCGGCCTGGCGGAGACAATAAATGAGATGAGATGGTCTGCGCTTCAAATGGTCTGCATTTAAAGCTCCAGATAGTGATGGGATTCTCTAGACCAGTGGTTCTCAAAGTGGATTCCAAGGACTCTCTGGGTTCCTTCAAGGGTTTCTAAAGTGACCCTTATAGATTTGTAACTCTGACAGTGTACAAATGTTCCAGTTCCATTTGTGCACTGTCAGAATTTTCTTTTCTCTACTATACACTTAGAGTAGCCAATCATTTTTTTGCCCCTTTTTCTGCCCAATTTAGTCGTTATGCCAATTGATTCCTCCCCACACACATTTCTTTGTTGTCACTGCAGTCGTATCCTACTGACTCACCTGCCAGTGAGGAGCCCCCACCAGGAGGACGTATAGGGCCTTCATTCTACTCCTCCCGCCCAACACTCCCCGCTGACAGGTGCCGCCCCCAGCCCGTAGGAGTACGCGCAGTGACCAATATCACCGCTTCCAATATCACAATTTGATCATTATATATATATATTATGATCAAATTGTAAAGTAACCCTACCGAATTAACCAAATTAAAGTAACAAAAACCCAAAATAAAAGGGAAAAAAAACTCAAATTACTCTAGCCCAGGGGCCTCAGCTCCTATAAATCCGGCCCTGGTACGGGCCAATTGTGTTCGTGTAGACGCTTGACAAAGCCGGATGCACCACGGTGGATTTGAACCCACAGTCTCTGTGGTGGTGGGAAGTGACTTTACCACTGTGCCTTGCACTGTCAGAGTTAAGGGAAGACGTTGAAATGTCTTAGTTTGAGAACCATTGCTCTTCTAGACCTAAATTGATAGTCACCTGGTCCATCAATGTCAACAAGCCCTCCTCCTACCGGCTCCATCGATGTCAGCAGTGAACCTCTGGCAGCCGAGATGTTGGGGAAACACAGCTGGAGTATGACTTCATTATAGACATGTTGACACACAAGCCGCTATGAAGCTCCAGTCCGAGCAAAACAGTTTCAGTGAGAGTCAGATAATGTGGTTTGAATTCCCAGCTATATTCCTAGAGTCTGCATTCTAAACTGTGCTCATATGTCAGGGAGCCAACGGCGCTCCATACTTTGTGATGGAGCACCCGTTCATGGGAATGCCCACGGAGAACAGTTCCTCATGTAGAGGACGGCACAAGTGGAGCAACACAGATATCCTCTCTGTCTCTGTTTTTCCTTTTTAGAGCTGCCTGGGTGGTAAAATTATGTCAGTATATTTATGGGGACAATATTATACGGTCGCTGTCGGGGCAAGCGAGAATATAATACTTAATGTCCTACTCTGTCGTACGAGAGTGTCAAGCAAAAGTAGTGAAAATAGCCGCGTTGTGAGCTTATAGATCGGCTTCACTTTTTTTAAATAATGACAGCAACGATGTGCGTTATTTCATGATTTAGTGATAATTTTTTCTCTCAAAATGTTTCAATTACACAATTCAACAATGTTCCTCCACACATTATGCCGTATGCAGTTTACTCAAATAATAATAAAATAATGATTCTGGACGGCACCGGTTAAAGAGGAGGCTAAAGGACATAATACAGAAAGGATACAATAATTCTTTCATAATCTTATTTCCCCTCACACTGTCGGAAGATGCAATGAAAATGCGCGTATAATTCTAAGGATGCCTGATATATATCTCGATAATAGCCTACTGAATTCAGTCATTATCTATTCTATCACATTGGAGATATTTGGCACAGAGCCATAGCACACAAACAGCTCTGGGAGCTCCGTGGCTCCGTGGCTGGGTGTCGGATAGGATGATTAATGACCCGCGCCCCCAACACATCCAGTCGGATGTTAAGGTCAACACTCACCCATCTATGTTTTCTGGACATGTCGCTAAATATAATTTAACATGACATGCAATGGGCTGTCAGCCTATAAATCATACAACCACCTAAACCTCCAGCTGAACCCCTGGCTGGAGCAGTCCTGGTCCTGGTTTCAATAGATTTTACATTCTAGTGTAAAATCAACAGTAAGGCTTCCCAATCATCCAGTATATGCTACGTTCAACCCTCCTGCAGGGTAATACAAACCAGGGTGTGATACATCTAAGCATCGACATATATACAGATACATGGACTTGAGAGCAGAAGAGTTTCACATTGAGTAAATGATCATTTACCTGTGCCAAATATGTCTGTGACTATAGACAATACGTTTCAAGAGCCATGGAGATTTTATACCATACCATGTTCATTGTATTTTGTGGTATTACCCTAGTTTAAAAAAGAAAGACAGACAGACAGACAGACAGACAGACAGACAGACAGACAGACAGACAGACAGACAGACAGACAGAAATCAAGTAGCTATAGCTTTTGGCTTTTTGCTTTGGATCAACGTTATTGGCATCTTTCAGTATCATTATGCATATGATTTAGGGTACAGGCATAAAAACCTATATGAAAGGCATAGCCTAATTCAATACACCTTAATCCAGCCCCCAAAATATGATCCAAAACAACCACACTATCTGAAGCTAAAATCTACTGTAAAGCTGTAAATACACTGTATCCAAATCACCCACTGAAGGTAGAATATAGATCTGTGTCTGACACTGTCTGTATCCCAAATCACCCACTCTCTCTCTCTCTCTCTCTCTCTCTCTCTCTCTCTCTCTCTCTCTCTCTCTCTCTCTCTCTCTCTCTCTCTCTCTCTCTCTCTCTGAAGGCAGCAAGCTATAACTAGAGCTCTTCTGAATCCAAATAAACCACTCTATCTGAAGGTAGGCTATAAACAACATGAATGCACCCAGTCTATCTGAAGGTAGAGCTGGGTCAGCCTAGGATCAAGGCTATATTATCATAGATGTATTTGATCGAGTCTGACTTTTGCTTTCGTATCTAATAAGTCATGACTCGATAAAATACTATCTATGATAGTCTTTGATTCCAAAGCTAAGTCAGTAGGCTATGTTTAAAATGAATTCACTGCAGAAGATAAAGAGTTGTAACACGCGTGGTTCACGGTCTCGGGGTAATAATGAGTCCCTCTGTTTACAAAAGCCCATAGAGGCTGCAAGTGCCTCTGGCATCACTATAGGCTCCCTGCATCCCCGTTTGGAAGCTCTCTCCCTCCGCTGTATAGCTCCGAGATGAGGTCCCGCTGCGTAGGGTGCTGGCAGAGTGCGACACCGGCAAACGGTGGGCAATATAGTTGATTTTTACCTTTTTCCGCACATCGTATCCAAAATTGAAAGGTATTCCCCCCTGCTCTCGGTGTTTGAAATGTTAGCGGTCAAGAGAATTTAACCGACGGGTTGAAACAAGCGTTTGAATCGCCTTTTTAGACGTTCTGCCTATGCAACCTTAACGGGAGCAGTAGCCTAAAATACGGCGCATGTGGATGGGGCTGAGCCCGGCTGACTGGCCACAGGCTGACTAAATAAGCGATTTAAACGCTTGATTCAATCCGTCAGTTAAATTGTCTTTACCGCTAAAATGTCAAACATCTGAGAGCAGGGGGGAATACCTTTACTTTTTGGATACTATGTGCGGAAAAAGGTAAGAATCGACAATATTGGCCACCGTTCGCCAGTGCCGCACTCTGCCAGCACCCTACGCAGCGGGACCTCATCTCGGAGCTGTACAGCGGAGGGAGAGGTAAGAGGTTCCGATAGGAGCTATGCAGCCCCACCGGTAAGGGTCCCGTGCCTCCATATCTCTCTTCTACTGTCCATTCCAACACCAACCACACTGAACTGAACCCCCATCAGCTCTGATCAGGTCAAAACGAGGCAAAGACAAGAGAAGCACAACTTACGGGTTGTTGAAGCTCCGTGGACGGCGTTGACATGGCAGTAAATCCATAAGAAGAAGGTAAATCCTACAGGACGGCGTCCAGGCATCTTCATCACCGGGTGTTGAACGCAGACTATAGGAACCTTTAGAACGAGGAGTCTGTCCGTCTGACGAGGCTTCACAGCGACGGTATGTAGTTGAGAACTGACAGAGAAGACCACTCTCTCTCTCTCTCTCTCTCTCTCTCTCTCTCTCTCTCTCTCTCCAATGCAGTCTGTAGTCTCTCTGCACTCAGTCTAAATGAACCACAGCTGGTCGCACCACTGTAGAGCTGTTAGTCTCTGAGGGGAGAGCTACTCTGAGTGCGCTGTCTCTGGTGCTGAACTTATCTCCGCGCTTTCACCAGTTTGCTCGCTGGCTCTCTCTCTCTCTCTCTCTCTCTCTCTCTCTCTCTCTCTCACACACACACACACACACACACACACACACACACACACACACACACACACACACACACACACACACACACACACACACACACACACACACACACACACACACACACACACACACACACTCACTCACTCACTCACTCACTCACTCACTCACTCACTCACTCACTCACACGCTCTCTCTCTCTATCTCTCTCTCTCTCTCTCTCTCTCTCTCTCTCTCTCTCTCTCTCACACTCACACTCACACTCACACTCTCACACACACACACACACACACACACACACACACACACACACACACACACACACACACACACACACACACACACACACACACACACACACACACACACACACACACACACACGCATGCACTCTGTTCACCCCTTTTCAGCTGCACAAAGAAGTTATTATAACGCCATTAAACCACTCTATCAAAACATGGCATTTGAGAGCTCATTAATAAATAGCTGCATACATTCTGTACCCCCTATTGTTCTGCTGAGCTGAGAAAGGGAGCCGATGTCAGACTCTAAATCACTTGCATGAGGAACATTTTCAAACATTTTCAAGCTCCACTTTTACAAACAAGACAGCCTTCTGTTCTGCCTTTGTTGTTTTGAAAAGCCAAAAGTATCTCCACTCACGAGAATAGAGTTTTCAGAATGACAAATTGCTTTCATACCCCACTGTCCACATTTCATATTAATGCCACTGCATGGGGTGCTTTCCAGAAACATAGACTTTAATTAAAACAACTGAGCTTCTTTCTACATGATGTAAATGAAGAGTGAGAGCTGAGAATTACTTATTAACCACTTAAAGCCCGTATGGTTGAACGCAGTGCAGTCCCTCAGGGCTTTATATGCTATAGTGTATATTTTTAGGTTTCTGTTATTGTAGGGAAAGCTTTTTCAAGCTTATGGATGCTGGGGTTGAAGTCGTTAATCACATTTCTCAGCTGTGATAAAGTAAAAAAAAAACACACACATCTGTTGTCTTCAACAGATACCCTTTAAAGTAGGCCTATGCAAGAAATAGTCCTCTATGATTAATGCTGTTTAATGTGTTTTTCCCCCCACATACAAACCTAAAATAAACCCTGAAAGGGGTCTGGAAGCACATCTATTACTTCTCTATCATTGAGAAATTCCAGATATATGAATATTCAAATATGCAAATATCACAGGCCTCGTGCCTCACCACCGCTGCTCAAAGGAAATGTGTTGCAAGTTTCAGCAAGTGACTCATTTGCATATTGAACCATGAAAGCTTTGCAGGATTGGTGATATCACAGAGTCAACTCAGGTTTTTGAGGAAGTACAGAGAAGCTCCCTGCCTCCAATGGAAGAAAGTGAAAAGAATGCTCTGGTGACAATAATGTACTGTATAGGCAGTGGTGGAAAAAGTAGCCTACTCAAATATTTCACTTAAGTAAAAGTATCAATAATGCAATGTAGAAGTACTTACAAGAAAAAGTCCGGAATTAAAAATGTTTGAAAACATGTTTGAAAACATGTTTTTCAAATATTTGTAGTGGATTAAAAGCACAATATTTGCCTCTGAGATGTAGTGGAGTAGAAGTAAAAGTATAGACAATTGGAAATACTCCAGTAAAGTAAAAGTACCTCAAAATTGTACTTAAGTACAGTACTTGAGTAAATGTACTTAGTTACTTTACACCACTGTGTATAAGTCAAGCCTACAAGAAGAGGGGGTTACTTTAGAGACAAAAACATTTTGTTGAGGGGGAATGTAATAATCTTACTATAAATGTCAGAAATATCTGTCCATCTGTGCATGTCTGGTCTGTAGTTCACATATCTCGAGAACCATCCGACCAACCAACTTTAAACTCGGCACGCACTTCGCTAATATCTATAAAACCATAAATCCCCATATATGGAGTACCCTGATGTCATCATTAAATATGACGTCATAGTACTGATGTCATAGACTGGTCTATAGACTCCATATATGGGCGTAAAAGGGACACAGAGAGACAGACAAAGACATCTCCATCTGGACATACACCGCAGGACATACATCTGGACATACACATGCAGGCAGACAGACGGGTAAAACGGGTACTCTGATACGGGTATAAGGGGTATTGCATAACTGGGTCGGCAATGAATTTCCAGCTTGGAACGTTCCCGACTTGCATCGCTAAAAGTGATAAATAAAATAAAATGTCTTGGTAAGAAATGAAATAATACTGACATATATAACATATTTGCTCTGATACCGCTTGGATGTTTAATAGCCTTTGAAGCAGACTTCCTCAATATTCTACTTAAAATATTGATTAAGAGTCAAAACAGCAGAGTTTATCATTTTTGAAGACAGAGGAACCTTTTTCAAAGGAGAATCAACATGTGATACTTACACACATAACACGGTTGATCACGGTTGATCTGGTAGTCACATTTTTGTTAAACCCTTCTCTAGACCAGTGGTTCTCAAACTTTTCCATGTCAAGGACCCCCAAAATGTTACTTATTTGGCCGCGGACCCCCATCTCAAAATATGTGTTTCCAGGAACCCCCAAAAACAAAGATTCAAGTTACAAATGTTAGCTTTAAAAATATATATATTCAAAGGTTTGCAAAATAAATCACGTTTTTGAGTGCCGCACTATGAGCTTGTAGATCTGCTATTTTTGAATAGCCAAAGTATAAAAGGTTAAAGTGGTTAAAATGATTGTGATGCTATATTAACACATGTTGCTGGGGAGCCCCTGGAACCCGACCAAGGACCCCTGGGGGTCCCCGAACCCCACTTTGAGAACCAATGCTCCAGATAATGTAAGATGTACACGAAGCCTGGATCTTATTTGTTTTACAGAAGATCTGAAGATGAAAACCATACTGACAAATGAATACGATCATTATGCACAACCAACCAAAGACAAATACAATAATGTAAAAAAAGAAAGAAGAAAAACAATCCATTAAAGCATTAGTTTACTGAATAGAATACACATAGTCTAACTCATTTTCTTGTCCTGAGCAGAGGGTTATTTAGCCTTAGCAGACACTTTCATGCATTATGTATGTGTGTGTGTGTGTGTGTGGCGAAATGCAATCACAGAAAAACAAACACTTGTTCCTGGTGCTGTGTGTGCCAGACCCACAAGGACCACGTGTGCCTTTGTTCCTGGTACGCCAGACCAGAAGCCCCAGTTCAAGTCTGACTCCATGTTTCTTCTCTCCTCTCGCATGTATCTCCTCTTCTTACTTCCTTCACAGGTGTTACCAATGATACTAATGAAGGCTCTGTTCCATTCTGGTCAAACAGAGTCAGGGTGCTGATATTCTGCATGTTAGCTCACTGGAAACTCTGCTACACTAGTGGTTCTCAAATTGGAGTCCAGGGACCCTCATGGTTCCTTGAGGGGGTTCCAAATGGCCCCTTATGGTTGTGTAACTCTGAGAGTGTACAAATGGGACCAAATGGACCCGTAAGGATTACACTCTCAGAGTTATGGCGGTCCTTGAAATATTTCTTTTTGAGAACCACCGTGCTACACAAAATGGAACAGAGCCTTCATTAGTATCATTGGTAACACCTGTGAAGGAAGTAAGGAAGAGGCCCAATTTCCTTTCAATATGGCTGCTGTGCATAGAGCTTGAATGGCGGACCAACTTCTACTTCTGGTTCAAGTGAGGATTGAGGGGCTAGGACAGGAGGTATGAAGGTAATCAAAAACACTATAGGTTTTATAATCTCTATTCTCTATCCACCTGTTTCCTAGGCTTTATACTGTGTTCCACTTCCTGTCTTTTGATCCAATGAAATCCAATGAAACCGGTCAGATGACTAATGATATCCAATGAAATCCGACAGGAAGTGGAAAACACACAGCCAAGAAACAGGTGAATAATGAGGAAAACGTGCATTTTGATTTGTGTGACTTCAATAACAATCTGCACACATACATTAGCAACGTAGTGCTAATGATAGCTAAAGAGTGGACAGTAAGGCCACACACCATTATATTAGACATGTCTTCTTTAACTGATAGGACATGTACATAAAGTTTGATCCAATCAGCTCACTGGAGGAAGTCTGTCATTTGTTTTGGATTCAAACCACCAGGCACCACATTGGTTTCAGAAATCAGACCTTTCCAGTTAGGGTGACTCTCTGGATACTTGTTCAGCCAACTACATGTGTGTTTGTTTGTTTGTTCATTTTTCTTTTATGAAGAATGAATGTAGAGCAGAGGTCTTTAGAACGGAAAAGACAAGAATGCAATGTTTCAAAATCCATCTGTCACCAGGATCACAAATATCCTCTCCTTAAAAGATGACAAAGCAATGATACGTAGCCTGCGAGGTTAGTTCAGGCAGTATACACTCGAGAGGTTACATGCATGCTCATTACTCTGTGGCTGTATACAACGTCATGCAAGACCCATACGTCAGTGATGTGGCAATCAGCTGACCAATTGGGTGGGTTATTTAAGCTCACCTAAATCTGCGTTCCTTCCGCTTTATGTGTTCTGGTTTGTTGTCATGCGGCTGTTTGCTCCCACCACCACCCCAGCACCTCCCGTGGGCTCTGCTATTGGTTCTGTTCCCCATGGGGGGTTGTTATTGTATATGTATCTCCCTGCTCGTAATGGTTAATGAGCAGGGAGAAAAATGTAGCAGAGCCTGAACTCCAAGATAAAATATTACTAGGGATGTCCGATATTATCGGCCTCCCGATATTATCGGCCGATATTAGCATAAAAATTGATATCGGGAAAATATCGGTATCGGTTTTTGCTTTATAAATAAGTTACAGGAGTTCTTACTGTATATGGTATGTGTGATATGAAATTTGAGCTTACCCTAATCACAATAATCCCCGCATATATCGGTATCGGTTGATATCGGTATCGGTGATTAAGAGTTGGACAATATCGGTATATCGGTTATCGGTAAAAAAGCCAATATCGGACAACCCTAAATATTACATCATCCACACTCTTATTCTCATTCTATAATATTGGTTCAATCTATTCGGTCTATAATATTGGTTCAATCTATTTGTGAGTTATCTGACTGAACTAAAGTTATCCTGCAGCATTCCAAGGTTATTGAGCATTACTGTTCATTAACTTATAATCATGTTTGAATGGCCCCCTCCATCCAATCAGCAGATCGCATTCAACATAATTGATCAAAGCCTCAGGCTTCAGGCCCCTCAGCATCATATTTGATTCCTCAAATTAACTGCAAATTATATCTGTCTATCGCAATGTTCCCTATTATCGGATACACATCCATTCCATTCCTGATAGAAAATCTTCCCTAATAGACGTGTGTTGGGTCTGTCTAACACCAGGTAAGAAGTTGTAGAGTGATGATGTTAATGAAAGAGAATAGGATTAATCTGTGAAGGGGCAGAAAAGGAGACAGTGCAAAGTGAAAACTGCTGATGTTGCAGATTCATAGTATAAATCTATTTCCACCGTTTAGGGTTTGAGGTTGAACGGGTATTCACTTCCTTTTCAGAGACGAGAGACACTAAAACTTCCAGTTTGCAGTTTCTATGGAGGCATGGTCTTTTAATAATGTCAAGGCGGAGAGGTTTCATGGGATTAATTAACTAAACGACCTTAAGGAATTATAGGTATGAGGCAGAAAGAGAGAGAGAGAGAGAGAGAGAGAGAGAGAGAGCAAGCAGTACAGATATAGATTAGAAGGCGCCTTAACCTTTCAGTTCAGAAGTCTCCTATTCATCCCCTGCAGGTCCATCTCTCCATCATTCAATGTCAATAGAACTCCTTCTCTCATTGAATCCACTTCTCATTCAGCAATATTAACGAATACCTCTAATAAACCCAGCCTTGTAGGTCTGGATATACATGGGCATATTATGCGTTATGAAGACACGGTTGCACTTATTTTCTTTCTTCAGTGGCTAGTAAAGTAGTGCTGAAACACTCAGGGTTATACAGGGATGCTTATATTAACCGCATGAACCCTAGAGTCACGTCATAGGTGAACATTTAGCTAAATTTGCTGATCTACAAGCTCACAGTGCGATTGATTTTAGCAGCTACTTCCGGCTACTTTCGAAGAGATTTGGTGGAGAGGGAAGAAATGGAGGGTCAAAAGGTGACTCAAAAGGTGACCACTCAGTGGTGGAAAAAGTACTCAAATGTTTTACTTAAGTAAAAGTATCAATACTGCAATGTAGAAGTACTCTGTTACAAGTAAAAGTCCGGAATTAAACATTTACTTCAGTTAAAGTACAAAAGTATTGGTATCAAAATGTACTTACAGTACTAAAATGTTGAAAATAGCAGATCCACAAGATCACGCGACACATCGTAAGCTTGTAGGTCGGCTATTTTCAAATAGCCTATGTATAAAATAGGGCTGAATGTATGTTTTATAATATAATAATTTATATCTGCAAAGTAACTAGTAACTAAAGTTTTCAAATAATTGTAGTGGAGTAAAAGTGCAATGTTTGTCTCTGAGATGTAGTGGAGTATAAGTAAAAGTATAGAAAATTGGAAATACTCCAGCAAAGTAAAAAATACCTCAAAATTGTACCTACCGGTAAGTGCAGTACTTATGTAAATGTACTTAGTTACTGTACTTTCCACCACTGTTAAAAGGTATGGTTAAAATGTATTGTACTCAGTGCAATTTAGTTTTACTCTGTTTGCTTGCAGTTTGTTTGTGAGGGACTCGGGGTTGGAGCCTTTTGTCTATGAGGGAACCATAGGTCGCAATGGTGTTTATTGTGCCTATACACCCACAAGACTGTAATTTGATTGCCTACTGCAGCACATTCACATTTCTGTTTGTTATCTACCGAGGTTGACCTAGTTTCTTATGTTTTTCTTTTTACCGGCTGGCTGCGTTTTAACTTTATTTTCTGTCTCTGCACCTTTCTAGGTTAGGCATAAAATAGAGAGGTAAGTTATAGATTCCCTGAATACTTGTATTTTTCTATGCTGGAGGTAGGGGAGGTTCTGGTAATGCCCTCATAACTCAATGAATGGACCAGTTTTAGTGTAATAGAAAGTGTGTACTTTTGCCTGTTGTGAGGATAATGGGCTGTTAATGCCCAGTGTTAGTAATCACGCACACACACACGCACACGCACACGCACACGCACACGCACACGCACGCGCACGCACGCACGCACGCACGCACACACTATGACATCTAACTACAACAAATACCACAATCAAAATAATTCAAAATATATTACATTATATCCCTATTTTTGCGTGACACTGTCATAGTATAAAATAGGGCTTAAAGGGATAGTTTTTTTTGGGGGGGATAGCACCCCCCAAAAAATATTTGTTTCTATCGATTAGTCACCGCATGGAGACTGGAATTCATGGATATTTTTTTTTGTTTTTGTCGCATTCCTAAGCCAATAATTTGATGACCAGCGGACCGCGGTAGGAGACACAAAGGAGACTCTTTGTGTCTCCTACCGGAACCGCTGCCGGTCATCAAAATTACTGGCTTAGGAATGCGACAAAAATAAAAAGAATTATGTAGTGGAGTAGAAGAAAAGTATTGGAAATTGGAAATAATCAAGCAAAGTACAAATACCTCAAAGTTGTACTTAAGTACAGTACTTAAGTAAATGTACTTAGTTACTTTCCACCACTGATACAGACCCAAGTGAGAAACAGTGTTTAGTGACATTTGTTTATCCTTCTCGATCTGATATAATATTTCAAGTGGTATGCAACACATACAGTAGTATCTTGGTTGTTCTTGTTAATACAGTTAATAAGGGTAACTTATGCACAGCACAAACCTCAAGTCAGCTGAATTGTAGAAAAAGCTTAGTGTAACCTAGTGGTAGCTAGAGACAGTCATTATGTCTAACCCTTCCACTGGCTGATGCAAGATGTTAGCCAATATTACGTCCTTTAAGGTTGGAAAAGAATGGTAAGTTCAGTGGATACTTCAAAGATGGGAACGAGGCTTCTGTATGTGTTTAAAAGCCTAACTGTGTTCACGGCTCAAGATCTTAGGCCTCGTGTGGGAACCGCAAGACCTCTGATTAAAGCTGAAAATAAAAGTACCCACACTCTGAACCATGGGTTCCTCCAGTAAGCTTTACTGGTGCAACCCATTTAACCACTTGATCACTAATTAATTATTTACGACCTCACAGCTTGTAGATTGTCTAAAATATTTAGTGAAGAGCGAAAACAAGTATAAAGCCGTGGGGATCTCCGATCAAGTAGTTACAAAGTATTACACTTACCTAGGGCTGTGTGGGATATTTGTATCCAAAGAGTAAAATACTGGCAACTCAACCCACATGGATGAAACGGGATGTTTAGTGGCAGGATTGTGAGCAGATTTAGAGATATAATTCTTATTTGGTTCAATATTGACTTTAATTTGCAGCGTGCAGCTGGGAGAGTGCTATTCAAACATGCATACACTTTTTTTGTGACTACTCAGAAACCAAAATAAAAATAAATGCAATGAGCGGTTTCGAGAATAGGAGAGAGAGAGAGAGAGAGAGAGAGAGAGAGAGAGAGAGGCAGTGGCAGTGAGAGAGAGACAGGCAGTGAGAGAGAGTGAGAGAGAGAGGCAGTGAGAGAGAGAGAGAGAGAGAGAGAGAGAGAGAAGTGAGAGAGAGAGAGAGAGAGAGAGAGAGAGAGAGAGAGAGAGTGTGGAGAGAGAGAGAGAGAGAGAGAGAGAGAGAGAGAGAGAGAGAGAGAGAGAGAGAGAGAGAGAGAGAGAGAGAGAGAGTGTGTGAGAGAGAGAGAGAGAGAGGAGAGAGAGACACAAGAGGAAAGAGAGGCAGTTAGAGAGAGAGAAGAGAGGCAGTTAGAGAGAGAGAGGAGAGAGAGAGAGAGAGAGAGAGAGAGAGAGAGAGAGGCAGTGAGAAAGAGAGGCAGTGAGAGAAGAAGTGAACATGCATCAAATTGCACATGTCTGAATTAACAGGGTCATGTTTTGTACAATGCAATTTAAATGTAAACTGTGACGAGTGGGGTTTGAACCATGGACCTCTGGCACATGAGACTAACAGTGTATTGATCAAGCTATTCAATCCACAGCTTAGTCAGTGAAAAAGGAGAATCCAACAAAACAAAACAAAAGAGGGAATGAAGTACATCATACATTTAAAATAACTACCCTCAATAAGCGTTTCATTTATCAATTGCATGTTTATTCATTGATAGAATCATGTTGTGTGCAATGCAATTGAGTTGAAGTCTGCATGAGGTGGGATTTGAACCGGCGACCCTGTGGTATCAAGGCAGATGATTAAGCCATTGGGCCAACAGACCCAAATTGATGAAAAAGGAGTTCACACACATGACACACTTTCACACAAATTGCTCAGAAATCCTTGGTTTTAAATGTTTTTCAAACTGCTCAATATATTTCGGAATGGAAACTAGTGAAAATAGTCGATCTACAAGCTCACAACGCGTTGCTATCTAAAAAGGTGTGAGATTGTAGATCGGCTATTTTCACAAGAAAGTATGTCATACATAAAAAACAACTACTCTCAAAAACATTTCATGTTATTGTCTAAAAAATGCACATGTCTGAATTAACAGGGTCATGTTTTGTACGATGCAATTTAAATGTACACTGTAATGAATGGGATTTGAAGCAGGGACCTTCGGCACATGATGCTCACACTCTACTGGTGGAGCTATTCAATACACAGCCTTAGACAGTGAGAAAGGAGAATCCAACAAAACAAAACAAAAGGGCGAATGAAGTACGTCATACATTGAAAATAACTACTTTCAAGTATGCATTTTTCGTTATCTTTAACAATTGCACATGCATTCATTGATACAGTCATGTTGTGTGCAATGCAATTATAATGAAGTCTACATGAGGTGGGGATTCGAACCAGCAACCCTGTGGTTTCAAGGCAGATGATTAAGCGATCAAGCTATTGAACCAACACACCTGAACCTGTGAAAAAGGGCATCATACATGTATTTGACACAGTCAGAAATCCTTGGTTTAAATGTTCTTCAAACTGCTCAAAATTGCGGACAATCTAAGGGCGGAGCTTACTGGTCAAAGTGATAGATATGTTCCTCATGAGTCAAGGCACATGTGTAAGCAGGTTTAACGGCTGTCGGCCAAACGAGGCATGACTTTTGCCTGTTTAAAGTTTCCATTAAAAAAAAAAATGCTATAGCGCCCCCCTTTGACCAATTGGAGTAAGATTGGTTTCAGTGATACTTGGAATGACCCTCTACAATATTGCAAAGTGTCAAACAAATGTGAGTCTGCATGTATGTGTTAGGGGCAGATGAATAATTGTCATAAAACTGCAATTTTCATTGGCTTATAAAAGCTTAACGTTTTCACTTATGGAAAATCCGCTTGCTCACGTTTGTCGGCATTGGTCCAAAGTTCATGTGTAGACAGTTTCGTGCAGATTGCTCAAAGATCCCAGAAAGCTATGGACTTTTACTGCTTTTTACTGCTTTTCATAGAATTCGAAATGGTGGGAGATCTAAAGGTCAGAGGTCAAAAGTCAAACAGTGAAAGTTGTTAGGCATGAGGAGACGCATATGTGTATCGAAGTTTCATGGCTGTAGGTCGAACAAGGGCATGAGCTGTACCTGTTCAAAGTTGGGCATTTTCATTGAGTGCTACAGCGCCACCTTTGGCAATGG